>NC_034175.2:11560743-11625743 GCF_002021735.2 Oncorhynchus kisutch | reverse complement strand
GTAGCACGACGGGATCACTTCTAAGCCCTTTATCTTCCACCACCTGGATCCAGCCCCACTCTATCTTCAATTATCACACACACACACACGCGCACACGCACACGTGCACACATACACACGCACACACAGTCACACACACAGACACAGGCACACACACACACAAAGACCTGCTTCAAAACAGCACTCCCATATGAAAATATATGCAAATATAGCACCATTGGAAAGTATTCAGATCCCTTGACTTCTTCCACATTTTGTTACATTACAGCCTTATTCTGAATTAAATAAATACAAATCTCAGCAAGCTACACACAATACCCCTTAATGACAAAGCGAAAGATATTTAAAAAAAAAAATATTTTTTACATTTTTGTATAAAAAAACAAACAGAAATACCTTATTTCCATCAGTATTCAGACCCTTTGCTATGAGTCTCGAAACTGAGCTCAAGTGCATCCTGTTTCCATTGATCATCCTTGAGATGTTTCACCAACTTAATTGGAATCTGCCTGTGGTAAATTCATTTGACTGGACATGATTTGGAAAGGCACACAGCTGTCTATTTAAGGTTCCACAGTTGACAGTGCATGTCAGGGCAAAAACCAAGCCATGAGGTCGAAGGAATTGTCTGTAGTTTGGAGAGTCTTATTAGAGCTGGCCACCCAGCCAAACTGAGCAATCGGGAGAGAAGGACCTTGGTCAGGGAGGTGACCAAGAACCCGATGGTCACTCTGACATAGCTCCAGAGTTCCTCAGTGGAGATGGGAGAACCTTCCAGAAGGACAACCATCTCTACAGCACTCCACCAATCAGGCCTTTATGGCCAGACAGAAGCCACTCCTCATTAACTTCTCTAGGGTAGGGGGCAGCAATGGGAATTAAGGATGAAAAGCGTGCCCAAATTAAACTGCCTGCTACTCAGCCACAAAAGCTAGAATATGCATATAATTTGTAGATTTGGACAGAAAACACTCTGAAGTTTCTAAAACTCTTTGAATGATGTCTGTTAAAACAACCCAAACAGATATCCGCCATGTTGTGTAGTCAACAGAAGTCAGAAATAGCATTATAAATATTCACTTACCTTTAATGATCTTCATCAGAATGCACTCCCAGGAATTCCAGTTCCACAATAAATGTTTGTTTTGTTTGATAATGTCCATCATTTATGTCCAAATACCTCCACTTTGTTAGCGTGTTCAGTACACAATTCAAACTCATGATGCGCGGTCACTAGCTCATGACGCTATATGCATATTTTAGTAAGGCGCTCAGAGACCAAAACAACCCAAACATATATCCGCCATGTTGTGTAGTCAACAGAAGTCAGAAACAGCATTATAGATATTCACTTACCTTTAATGATCTTCTTCAGAATAAACTCCCAGGAATCCCAGTTCCACAATAAATGTTTGTTTTGTTCGATAATGTCCATCATTTATGTCCAAATACCTCCTTTTTGTTAGCGCATTCAGTACACAATTCAAACTCATGAGGCGCGGTCATAAATGTTCCAACCGGAGAATTCCTTTGTCTGTAGAATTGCAATGGAACAGAGCTAACTATCACGTGAACGCGCAAGACTGAGCTCGTGGCTCTCTGGCAGACCTCTGACTCATTCCCCTCTCATTCCGCCAACTTCACAGTATAAACATTGTGCGTAATTTGGACTTCTGTTGACTACACAACATGGCGGATAACTGTTTGGGTTGTTTTTGTCTCTGAGCGCCGTACTTGAATATGCATATAATTAGTAGATTTGGGTAGAAAACACTCTGACGTTTCTAAAACTGTTTGAATGATGTCTGTGAGTATAACAGAACTCATATTGCAGGCAAAAACCTGAGAATAAATTTCAACTCTTGGCCTATCGAATACACAGTGTCTATGGGGTCATATTGCACTTCCTAAGGCTTCCACTAGATATCAACAGTCTTTAGAACCTCGTTTGATGCTTCTACTGTGAAGTTGGGGTGAATGAGAGGGGAATGATTTAGAGGTCTGCCAGAGAGCCACGAGCGCAGTCTCGCGCGTTCACGTGATAGTTAGCTCTGTTCCATTGCAAATCTACAGACAAAGGAATTCTCCGGTTGGAACATTTATGACCGCGCGTTTTGGAACTACTGAACATAACGCGCCAATGTAAACTCCGATTTTTGGATATAAATATGAACTTTACCGAACAAAACATACATGTATTGTGTAACATGAAGTCCTATGAGTGTCATCTGATCAAGATCATCAAAGGTTAGTGATTCATTTGATCTATATTTCAGCTTTATGTGACTCCTCTCTTTGGCTGGAAAAATGGCTGTGTTTTTCTGCGACTTGGTTCTGACCTAACATAATCATTTGGTTTGCTTTGGTCGTAAAGCCTATTTAAATCGGACACTGTGGCTGGATTTACAACAAGTGTATCTTTAAAATGGTGTAAAATACATGTATGTTTGAGGAATTCTAATTATGGGATTTCTGTTGTTTTGAATTTGGCACCCTGCAGTTTCACTGGCTGTTGACGTGGTGGGACACTACCATACCACGTACCCTAGAGAGGTTAAAAGGCACATGACAGCCCATTTGGAGTTCATGAGAAACAAGATTCTCTGTCTGATGAAACCAAGATTGAACTCTTTGGCTTGAATGCCAAGAGTCACGTCTGGAGGAAACCTATCACAATCCCTACTGTGAAGCATGGTGGTGGTAGCATCATGCTGTGGGGCTGTTTTTCAGTGGCTGGGACTGGGAGACTAGTCAGGAGTGAGGGAAGATTAACGGAGCAAAGTACTGAGACCTCCTTAATGTAAAACTTCTCCAGAACGCTCAGGACCTCAAACTGAGCAAAGGTTCACCTTCCAACAAGACAATGACCCTAAACACATGCAGGAGTGGCTTTGGGACAAGTTTTTGAATGTCCTTGAGTGGCCCAGCCAGAGTTCGGACTTGAACTCGATCAAACATCTCTGGAGAGACCTGAAAATGAATGTCCAGCAACTCTCCCCATACAACCTGACAGAGCTTGAGAGGATCTGCAGAGAAGAATGGGAGAAAGTCCCAAAATACAGGTGTGCCGAGCTTGTAGCGCCATACCTAAGAAGACTCGAGGCTGTAATCGCTACCAAAGGTGCTGCAACAAAGTGCTGAGTAAAGGGTCTGAATACTTATTTAAACGTGATATTTATGTTATATTTTATTTTATAAATTAGCAAACATTTCTAAAAACCTGTTTTTGCTTTGTCATTATGGGGTATTGAGTGTAGACTGATGAGGAAAAAACGATTTTATCAATTTTAGAAAAAGGCTGTAATGTTACAAAATGTGGAAAAAGTGGAGGGGTCTGAATACTTTCTGAATGCACTCTATACAAACGTTAAGTCATGAGCAACCTCTCTCCTTCCTTTTCACTGTATTTACCCATCACTATCTGACACGAACACATGAGTATGCACACACACACACACACACACACACACACACACACACACACACACACACACACACACACACACACACACACACACACACACACACACACACACATGACAACGACTAGTGGAGGGTATCTGACACAGTCATTACTCTAGTGTCCCCATGTCCCCGCAAGGTGGTCTTGGATTCCTGGCGGCTACACTGGACAGTATCCTGGCTTTCTGCCTGACGAGCTGACCCAGAAAGAACAAGGGATGGAGAGAGGAAAGGAATGGAGAGGAGAGAATAGAGAAGGGTGAGGCAGGATGAAAGACTAAGATAGGGATAGAAAGGTAGCCAGGCCTGGGAACATTTTTAGATAGGCATTTAAAAATGTTTCATGTGTTTAATTGGGTCTTTTTTCTTCCTTGGTCTACTATCTGTCTCTACAGTGCTTTGGAAGAAGTCTGAAACTATAATCACATCATAATGTCTAGCAGATCTACATCCAACTGCATCACTCAGCACAATCTCCATAAAGAGTGTGTAAAGGGAAGTGATTAAAATGTGTCTTCACACTGCAGTACGACAGGTTGAGAAATGCTGAACAACCGATACAGAAGCTGCTGATTTCTCCCTACACACACGCAAAACACACACAGTGCTACCGTGATGAATGAAAACCTCAGCAGCACGCGAGAGACAAATTAACATCCTGGCCTTTGCAGTGTCGCTTGTCGATACGGTATCTGCAACATGTTTAATTATACTCTCAAATCAGAGAGCAATCTTCTTCATTATCTTCGAGGTCAGCAGCTGTCGTTCCACAGTGGAACTCTTCCTAAAACAGGGCCAGGCTGGGCATAGACCCACTGCAGGGGAAAAATAGCTTTTTCTCATTTCTTGCTCCCAGAGGATGGTAGCTTCCAACTTCTAAAGACTATTTCAGTATGTGATGCCTTTTTATACTTACACACAAATAGTTTTGTTTGAGACAAAAAAAGTATGCCAGTATTTGATTCGAGCGATCTAACCAAGGTCAGGTCATTTTCAGATAATTCTCATAAGCTTGTGTTAACTCCCATAGCTAACTTGGTTTTTAGTCTTCCGAACAATCTACTGTAAGTTCAACACTCGAACAGTCACACTACGCAACTACACACAGACCATGTTGGGTTGCCATAAAACATGCTTTAGCCTAGCCTGCATACACTGCAGTTGCTATAACAAAGGTTAATTTTGAGGCATGATGTGAGCAGGCCTGGAGATACAGTACCTGGAGTGACAAGGCAACAAAAACACACAACAAGTATTAAAGATTCACCGTTTCAACATAGCTCTACCCTCCACCCACTCCAGAGTGATCTCTTCTCCTCTGTTGGTGTGTTCCAGTCAGGAGACATAGACAATGCAGGAGCACATTCAATGATGATCATGAAAGCATCTTCTTCTCCTGTTCCAATATAACAGTGCATTTAGCCAGAACACCATGCTGTTCAAGCCTTGCTGTTTGCCAGGAAGTCTGATGATAATAGTCCCTTTACAGTTCTCAATCACTCACCCACTCCATCATCCATAACAAATTAACAAAGTTGGCAAAGATAAAACACAGGCAGAAAATACAACTATTTTCCTGTGATGTAGCCAACACTATATCTCAAAACATGAATTGTGTCACACTCATGTCTGATATTTCAGATGTCCATACACTAAATACATTGAAGTTGGAGAGGCGTCAAATGCCCACTAAAGCTAAATATAGTTCTAATGGACTTTCTTAAATGCACTGAGAAGTGTGAGCCTCTTCTGCCATCTGCTTGGTGCTAACTGGCTCTCTTTCCCCTGAATTAAACCGCTGATGCCTCATCAATGTTGCTGTATGATGCATAGTACGCAACTACACAAATATGTGTGGGAGAATCTCTTATCAATACGGTTGCCTTCTGTAGCCCTCTAAAAATACCGTTGTGAATATGTTCTGATGCAGTGAGAGTCTGACGCAAAGCTTGACCTTTCGAATGGTAATTACAAATATATCTTTCACAAAACCTTCGATCATACAGATGTTGATTATTTCAAAAACGTTCTTTAAGCTAGATAAACACATAAATTATTTGTGGTGATTCACCATTGGAACTTTGTTAGCGTGCATGATTATGCATCATCAATCCGACAAGAGAAGCAAAACAAACAACCTTTAACTTACTCCCACAATGTTTTCCAACTCTTGAGCAACACCATCTCTTCCAAGCTGTACGGTATTCTACCATTCTAGTTCTAACCTGAATACGTGACTCCAGACCACTGCAACCAATTCACTCCCAGCGGCTCCAATGGCATTGTCATGGCTGCTCAGCACACACCCCACTTGGGCCACTTACGGACCCTCAGCGGTACCTGTGGCTGGTAGAGTGGTCTCTCATCAAAGTCTCCTCCCAGACAAACAGCTCTCCATCCCAACCAATCCTAATTACCAGGGCTGGGGCTGTGGAACAGAGTATTAGAGGGGTCTAACAAGACTGGTCTATCCCAGGGTCAGGCCCAGAAAACAGGGAGAACACGGCGAGAAAAGGCCGAACCAACCTGGTGTGTGCTGCCGGGCCAACCTGGTGTGTGCTGCCGGACCAACCTGGGTTCTCTTTATTGGCATTACAACTGTTCAAACACACACACACCAGGAACAGCAGAGCCCAACAGACAGGTTTTCTCCACAAGCAGACCAAGGAGAGTGCCTCCACTTTTTGACCACAAGTGATCGAAGAGAAGAGATTGAAGAATAAGAGTGAGTGAATGTTCACGAGAGATCACAGACAGACACTACTAGGAGTTTGATAGACTAAGCACCCACACGGGGAGTAGAAGAGAAGAGTTGCATATATGCTGGAAGGGCTTGAAAGGTTTGGCAAGAGAAAGGAAGAGAAAGATTATCCTGACTGACAGCTCCATTAGAGACTCTACCTGGGCTTTGATCATTTCCTGAGCCCCCCTCCACTGCTACACAGCTCAGTACAGCTGAGTCACACACACACACACACACACACACACACACACACACACACACACACACACACACACACACACACACACACACAGCTCAGTCGGCGTAGGCAGCAAGAACCAGAAGCCACAAACAGCAAATCTGACAGGCTCCGGCCTGCTGAAATGGCCCCGGCTTCACTGTGATCAAAGCTACTCTCTCTGATGGCACAGACCCCCATCTGTCTCCCCATAACACTGAGGCTGCCAGTCTGCTCTTTATACACTAGGGAGAGAGGGAGCGAGAGAGAGAGAGATATGGGGAAATAAAGAGAGAGAAAGGGGGAAAGAGAGAATGAGATATAAGGGGATAGAGTGAGAAAGAGGGAGGGAGAGAGAGAAAGCGAGAGAGATAGAGAGGGAGAGATAGAGTTGGGGGAAAGAGAGAGAGAGCGTGAGAGAGAGAGAGATGGGTAGAACGAGAAAGAGAGAGAAAGAGAGAGAGAGAGAGAGAGAGATGGGCAGAGAGAAAGAGAGAGAGACAGAGAGGGGGGAGAGAGACTGTCACTGAGTGAATGTGAACAGTTCTTTCTCCCAGTTTTACAGTATGTAGGAGTTAAGAGACAAAAGAGCTTGTTTGATGTTTGTTTGCTCCTGTCAAATTCATCTTACTTCACTGGGTATTTGAGCTACACCATTATGCCTTGTACCAGCAACTCTTACTGGAGTGTCAGCTGTGATCACTGTTAAAATGAACTGTATAGCACAGGAACAAAAGTATGAATACATACACAGAGCATATCATATATAAAGAGGCACACACACACGCACACACACACACACACACACACACACACACACACACACACACACACACACACACACACACACACACACACACACACACACACACACACACACACACACACACACACACACACACACACACACACACACACACACACACACACGCAAACATAGTAACACACGCGGAGGGTAGTGAACAATATACAATACTCATACCCATTGGAGACCTGCCTTAATCTGGCCCTACTACAAGGCTAACGTGTGAAAGGTAAAAGGTCATGGAGTAGAGCAGCGACTGACCAATGACGCCTAACACTCTCCAAGTTCCTGACACCACACTACAAATCTGCTTCAGGTCATTAACACGATAACACTCCTTTGATATAGGATATCTGTTGTAAGCTGTAGAGTGGATATTTCCTCCAAACCAGTGCATATTCCCTCCAAACCAGTGCATATTCCCTCCAAACCAGTGGATATTTCCTCCAAACCAGTGCATATTCCCTCCAAACCAGTGCATATTCCCTCCAAACCAGTACATATTTCCTCCAAACCAGGGCATATTCCCTCCAAACCAGTGCATATTTCCTCCAAACCAGTGCATATTCCCTCCAAACCAGTGCATATTCCCTTCAAACCAGTGCATATTCCCTCCAAACCAGTACATATTCCCTTCAAACCAGTGCATATTCCCTCCAAACCAGTACATGGATATTCAAAGGTCTTGAGCGTATAGCAATAGCATTATCCCTTCCTGATGTGCATGGTAAAACAAAGAACACTTTATGTCCTGCCTCCCCCTACTCTTGATTTCTCTGCAGAGACCTCATACAGTATGACCTCTTGGACCTCTTCCTGCACACACACACACACACACACACACACACACACACACACACACACACACACACACACACACACACACACACACACACACACACACACACACACACACACACACACACACACACACACACACACACACACACACACACACACACACCCTATTCCACAGCAGTGAACCTTATGATTGCCTCTCCTCATATGGTCAAGGGGTGGTAGTGTTTTCCATCCATCCATCCATAGTCAGCCACCAAGCCATGTGGCAGATTGATGTCACTTTGACAAACTCAGTATTGTTTTCTATATTGTACAAAAAGTATTAGTGTCAGTTTGTTTCAGTTATGGTGCAAATATGGTGCTCAAGTTAACATGACATCATGGAAGTGAAAATTTGTCCTTACCTACTGGTTGGTAGCCCTGCCTCTTGGGGCCTCCGAAGGGGTTTCGGCTGCCTCCAAAGGAGCCTCCATCGATGGATCCGTAAGACATCCTGTCCTGGTGGTTTTGGGTCTGTCTGGAACAGAGAGAACACAACAACATCAGTTGGATTGGTGGATATACTATATGGATCTGAGTAGGCTTTCAATATTCCTGGAATCATCAGGGGAAAAGATAGACATTTGCGATGTGGCACTCTGTGTGTGTACGTGTGCATAAATATAAGTGTGTGTATGAACTGAATCCCCGATCCCACAGTGACATTATGCATCATGACTCAGCCTCCCCCTCGTCTATAAGGAGGTGTGCAAAACATCACCGAAAAGGTTAAAGAATGCATAGTGAATGTTTATTCTATCCAAGACATGGACACACAGGTGACATGATGAGATCTATGAAGCCCTGTGTCTACCAGCATCACAACCAAAGGTCACATGGTATCATGATTTCATAAGCTGTCCTGTAAGACATTCAGCCCTCTGTGAATAGCAGGCATTCAACCAAGTAGGCTTGTAATTGTGTTCTAATGTCATTGTCCAGCTGTCCTTTTGTGGTATTGAAGCCAGTCTGGTCTTGTCTGGCACCCGGGTCTGGGTATGTGAACACTGGCATTCATGACTGTCTCATAAGGGTGGCAAAGGAACAGAGAGACAGGGAGCAGAGAGGAATAGAGAGAGGAGAGGAGATGGGGGAAGGACAGAAGGATAAAATGAGAGAAGAGAGGTATAGAGAGAGGAGATGGACAGAGGGGTAGAAGGAGAGAGGAAGAGGAGAGAGACAGAGAGAGAGGAGATGGACAGAGGGGTAGAAAGAGAGAGGAAGAGGAGAGAGACAGAGAGAGAGGAGATGGACAGAGGGGTAGAAGGAGAGAGGAAGAGGAGAGAGAGAGAGAGAGGAGATGGACAGAGGGGTAGAAAGAGAGAGGGAGATGAGAGAGACAGAGAGAGAGGAGATGGACAGAGGGGTAGAATGAGAGAGGAAGAGGAGAGAGACAGATAGAGAGGAGATGGAGAGAGGGGTAGAAAGAGAGAGGAAGAGGAGAGAGACAGAGAGAGAGGAGATGGAGAGAGGGGTAGAAGGAGAGAGGAAGAGGAGAGAGACAGAGAGAGAGGATATGGAGAGAGGGGTAGAAGGAGAGAGGAAGAGGAGAGAGACAGAGAGAGAGGAGATGGAGAGAGGGGTAGAAGGAG
The DNA here is from genome assembly GCF_002021735.2 of Oncorhynchus kisutch. Lineage (NCBI taxonomy): Eukaryota > Metazoa > Chordata > Actinopteri > Salmoniformes > Salmonidae > Oncorhynchus > Oncorhynchus kisutch. The sequence continues at coordinate 11,616,084 of NC_034175.2, read as the reverse complement.
AGAGGAAGAGGAGAGAGACAGAGAGAGAGGAGATGGACAGAGGGGTAGAAGGAGAGAGGGAGAGACTGAGAGAGAGGAGATGGAGAGAGGGGTAGAAGGAGAGAGGGAGAGGAGAGAGAGAGGAGAAGGCGGGATTCAGTCCCATCTTCAATGGGAGACAGAGGATCAGATTCACTGGAACCAAATGGTAATTTAATCTGATTAATTTTTATAGAGCAGCAAGATGAATTACTGTTGGCAGACAATAAACGATCTCTCTCTGCTCCTCTTGAATCCCAGCCCAGTCACTAGTCACTGTAGTGCCTGGTGCTCCAGCCTTCTGAAGTGTGCATAGGCAATCCGTGCTCTCACTCTGAGCAGGACATAGAAATATACAGATTTTCAGACCAACTTTCTCAGACACATTCTCTTTTGTTTTCCCACATTCTATATAGGAATATATACACACTTGTATGTGTGTATACCACACACAGAAACAAACACACACACACACACACACACACACACATAGATCCTATAAGTGTCTCTCACAGTACAGCCAGTCACCCTTGTGAAGAGTGAGGTCAGAGCAGAGCAGATGACTGCATGGTGTAGTGACACAATGAGTGGATGGTGTCCCACTGTGTCATTACTCATTGCCTTAGTGTTCCTGGTCCCTGCACCAGCTAGCCCCACGCACCCAAGGCCTTCACCCAGCCTCTCCCTCTTTGCCTGGCCTGGTGATGTCATCAACACTCGCCCTGGTCTCTGACTCACAATAGAGCTCTGTGATTGGCTGAGCAGAGAGTGTCCTGACTGATACATCACTCCCCATCTTGTCTCTGAGGCTGGTGGTCCTCTATAGACATGGGGTTCGACTTGAGATTGCTTAGTACTACTACAGTAAATCTACAGTACTAGACAATAGGCAAATACAAATGTAATCAAATGTGGGGGAACATTATTAGGATATAACATATTTTCAACTATCAATAATAAAGCAGCCATGAGTTCCCTGGTGATGGGCGAGTCTCTATCTCTTTCTCTCTCCCTCTCTCCCCTCTCCATCCATCTTTCACCCTCTCTCTCACTCTCTCGTTCTATTCTCTCTCTCTCCATATTCCTTTTATTCATTTGTCGGCATAAGAAGCGTCTAATTGCAGCTCAGGCAGAGTGAGCCAGAGAGCTTTTCAAACAGCCCTCGGAAATCAAATGAATTGTTTTATGAGAGAGATAAGTCTAGTGTCAATTACACATCTTACATAAAGTTGTGAGATTAAATAATAATGGATTGAAAACCATAGGGAAATATGTGTGTGTGTGTGTGTGTGTGTAAGCAGGTGAGTATGTGTTCAAATCAAATCTAATTGTATTCGTCACATGCGCCGAATACAACAGGTCAAATGCTTTACTTTACAAGCCCTTAACACTTATTTTTGTTAAAACTGCAATGTTTAAGTAAAAAATAGAAACATAACAAATAATTAAAGAGCAGCAGTAAAATAACAATAGTGAGGCTATATACAGGGGGTACCAGTACAAAGTCAATGTGCGGGGTCACCGGTTAGTCGAGGTAATTGAGGAAGTACAGTATGTACATGTACTGTAGGTAGAGGTAAAGTGACTATGCATATATAATAAACAGAGAGTAGCAGCAGCGTAAAATAGAGGGTATGGGGGGACAATGCAAATAGTCCAGGTAGCCATTTGATTAACTGTTCAGGAGTCTTATGGCTTGGGGGTAGAAGCTGTAAAGAAGCTTTCCTGTTGGAAGGTGAACCTTCACCCCAGTCTGAGGTCCTGAGTGCTCTGGAGCAGGTTTTCATCAAGGATGTCTCTGTACTTTGCTCCATTCGTCTTTCCCTCAAGCCTGACCAGTATCCCAGCCACAATGCTTCACCGTAGCACCGTAGGGATGGTGCCAGGTTTCCTCCAGACGTGCCACTTGGCATTCAGGCCAAAGAGTTCAATCTTGGTTTCATCAGACCAGGGAATCTTGTTTCTCATGGTCTGAGGGTCTTTAGGTGCCTTAGATGGAGGCCACTGTATTCTTGGGGACCTTCAATGCTGCAAAAAAATGTTGGTACCCTTCCCCTGAGCTGTGCCTCGACACAATCCTGTTTCAGAGCTCCAGGGACACTTACTTCGACCTCATGGCTTGGTTTTTGCTCTGACATGCACTGTCAACTGTGGGACCTTATATAGACAGGTGTGTGCCTTTCTAAATAACGTCCAATGGATTAAATTTACCACAGGTGGACTTCAATCAAGTTGTAGATACATCTCAAGGATGATCAATGGAAACAAGATGCACCTGAGCTCAATTTTCTGTTTAGAATATGTATATAAAAAAGGTTTTTTTCTGTATTCCCGCAAACATTTCTAAATGTTTTCGCTTTGTCATTATGGGGTTTTGTGTGTAGATTGATGAGTATTTTTTATTTATTTAATCCATTTGAGAATAAGGCTGTAATGTAACAAAACGCGGAAAATGTCCATGGATTCTGAATACTTTCTGAATGCACAGTACCAATCAAAAGTTAGCACACACCTACTCATTCCAGGGTTAGTCTCTTGGCTTATTTCAGCTGTTCTTGGCAAAATATGGACTTTTATGGTATATGGTATTTATATGGTATTTATATGGTATTTATATGGTATTTTATGAAAAAGGGCTATCAAACAAAAACATAACAAAAACACATGGTTGAAACCCCAAAAAAGAGCGAGGAGCACCTTGAATAAATAACACACGCGCACGATGATTAACATACGGAATGAGACCACGTAATCATCTGCACAGACCACAAGAGTATGAAAGCCCAAAACACACAGCACAGGTACTCACACGCACCAACGGACATTGTAACAATAATCAACAAGACCATGGAAACCAAAGGGAACATAAATACAAATACTAATCAGTGGGAATAGGGGACAGGTGTGGGTGATGAAAGTTCCGGGGGGATCCATGACAGAAACAAAATCCACAAATGAAGTTCATTCCAGGTGACTACCTCATGAAGCTGATTGAGAGAATGCCAAGAGTGTGAAAAGCTCTCATCAAGTCAAAGGTTGGCTACTTTGAAGAATGTAAAATATAAAATATATTTTGATTTGTTTAACACTTTTTTTGGCTACTACATGACTCCATATGTGTTAGTTCATAGTTTTTATTTCTTCACTATTACTGTAGAAAATATTAAAAATAAAGAAAAATCTTTGAATGAGGTCACATTGAATGAGGTCACATGAATATATATATATATATATATATATATATATACAGTGGGGCAAAAACGTATTTAGTCAGCCACCAACTGTGCAAGTTCTCCCACTTAAAAAGATGAGAGAGGCCTGTAGTTTTCATCACAGGTACACTTCAACTATGACAGACAAAATTTGAAAAAAAGAAAATCACATTGTAGGATTTTTTATGAATTTATTTGCAAATTATGGTGGAAAATAAGTATTTGGTCAATAACAAAAGTTTATCTCAATACTTTGTTATATACCCTTTGTTGGCAATGACAGAGGTCAAACGTTTTCTGCAAGTCTTCACAAGATTTTCACACACTGTTGCTGGTATTTTGGCCCATTCCTCAATGCATATCTCCTCTAGAGCAGTGATGTTTTGGGGCTGTTGCTGGGCAACACGGACTTTCAACTCCCTCCAAAGATTTTCTATGGGGTTGAGATCTGGAGACTGGCTAGGCCACTCCAGGACCTTGAAATGCTTCATACGAAGCCACTCCTTCGTTTCCCAGGCGGTGTGTTTGGGATCATTGTCATGCTGAAAGACCCAGCCACGTTTCATCTTCAATGATCTTGTTGATGGAAGGAGGCTTTCATTCAAAATCTCACGATACATGGCCCCATTCATTCTTTCCTTTACACGGATCAGTCGTCCTGGCCCCTTTGCAGGAAAAAAAGCCCCAAAGCATGATGTTTCCACCCCCATGCTTCATAGTAGGTATGGTGTTCTTTGGATGCAACTCAGCATTCCAAACACGACGAGTTTAGTTTTTACCAAAAAGTTCTATTTTGGTTTTATCTGACCATATGACATTCTCCCAATCTCCTTCTGGATTATCCAAATGCTCTCTAGCAAACTTCAGACGGGCCTGGACATGTACTGCCTTAAGCAGGGGGACACGTCTGGCACTGCAGGATTTGAGTCCCTGGCGGCGTAGTGTGTTATTGATGGTAGGCTTTGTTACTTTGGTCCCAGCTCTCTGCAGGTGATTCACTAGGTCCCCCCGTGTGGTTCTGGGATTTTTGCTCACCGTTCTTGTGATCATTTAAGACCCCACGGGGTGAGATCTTGCGTGGAGCCCCAGATCGAGGGAGATTATCAGTGGTCTTGTATGTCTTCCATTTCCTAATAATTGCTCCCACAGTTGATTTCTTCAAACCAAGCTGCTTACTTATTGCAGATTCAGTCTTCCCAGCCTGGTGCAGGTCTGCAATTTTATTTCTGGTGTCCTTTGATAGCTCTTTGGTCTTGGCCTTAGTGGAGTTTGGAGTGTGACTGTTTGAGGTTGTGGACAGGTGTCTTTTATACTGAGAACAAGTTCAAACAGGTGCCATTAATACAGGTAACGAGTGGAGGACAGAGGAGCCTCTTAAAGAAGAAGTTACAGGTCTGTGAGAGCTAGACATCTTGCTTGTTTGTAGGTGACCAAATACTTATTTTCCACCATAAATAAATTCATTAAAAATCCTACAATGTGATTTTCTTGATTTTCTTTTTTTCTCATTTTGTCTGTCATAGTTGAAGTGTACCTATGATGAAAATTACAGGCCTCTCTCATCTTTTAAGTGGGAGAACTTGCACAATTGGTGGCTGACTAAATACTTTTTTGCCCCACTGTATATAAACTACCATTCAAAAGTTTGGGATCACTTATAATTTTTTTTTTATGAAGAAAATACACGAAATTAGTTGCAAAATGAATAGGAAATACAGTCAAGACGTTGACAAGGTTATAAATAATGATTTTTAATTGAAATAATAACTGTGTCCTTCCAACTTTGCTTTCGTCAAAGAATCCTCCATTTGCAGCAATTACAGCCTTGCAGACCTTTGGCATTCTAGTTGTCAATTTGTTGAGGTAATCTGAAGAGATTTCTCCCCATGCTTCCTGAAGCATCTCCCACAAGTTGGATTGGCTTGATGGGCACTTCTACGTACCGTACGGTCAAGCTGCTCCTACAACAGCTCAATAGGGTTGAGATCTGGTGACTGTGCTGGCCACTCCATTATAGACATAATACCAGCTGACTGCTTCTTCCCTAAATAGTTATTGCATAGTTTGGAGCTGTGCTTTAGGTCATTGTCCTGTTGTAGGAGGAAATTGGCTCCAATAAAACTCCGTCCACAGGGTATGGCATGGCTTTTCAAAATGGAGTGATGGCCTTCCTTCTTCAAGATCCCTTTTACCCTGTACAACTCTCCCACTTTACCACCACCAAAACACCCCCAGACCATCACATTGCCTAAACCATGCTTGACAGATGGCGTCAAGCACTCCTCCAGAATCTTTTCATTTTCTCTGCATCTCACGAATGTTCTTCTTTGTAATCCGAGAACCCCTAACTTAGATTTGTCAGTTCATAACACTTTTTACCAATCTTCCTCTATCCAGTGTCTGTGTTCTTTTGCCCATCTTAATCTTTTTCTTTTAATCTTTTCTTTTTATTGGTCAGTCTGAGATATGTATTTTTCTTTGCAACTCTGCCTGGAAGGCCAGCATCCCGGAGTCGACTCTTCACTGTTGACGTTGAGACTGGTGTTTTGAGGGTTAAATGGCAGCTCCATTTAATGAAGCTGCCAGTTGAAGACTTGTGAGGCGTCTGTTTCTCAAACTAGACACTCTTATGTACTTGTCCTCTTGCTCAGTTGTGCACCGGGGCCTCCCACTCCTCTTTCTATTCTGGTTAGTGCCAGTTTGCGCTGTTCTGTGAAGGGAGTAGTACACAGCATTGTTGGAGATCTTCAGTTTCTTGGCAATTTCTTGCATGGAATAGCCTTAATTTCTCAGAACAATAATAAACTGACGAGTTTCAGAAGAAAGGTATTTGTTTCTAGCCATTTTGAGACTGTAATCGAACCCACAAATGCTGAAGATCCAGATACTCAACTAGTCTAAAGAAGGCCAGTTTTATTGTTTCTTTAATCAGGACAACCGTTTTCAGCTGTGCTAACATAATTGCAAAAGGGTTTTCTAATGATCAATTAGCCTTTTAAAATGATAAACTTGGATTAGCTAACCTAACGTGCCATTGGAACACAGGAGTGATGGTTGCTGATAATGGGTCTCTGTACGCCTGTGTAGATATTCCATTAAAAATAAATATAATTTACAACGTAAACAATGTCTACACTGTATTTCTGATTAATTTGATATTATTTTAATTTGCAAAAAATTTGCTTTTGTTTCAAAAACAAGGACATTTCTAAGTGACCCTAAACTTTTGAACGGTAGTTTGTGTAATAGATATATATCACACACACACACACACACACACACACACACACACACACACACACACACACACACACACACACACACACACACACACACACACACACACACACACAAACCAACAAGAGACAAATAAGAATAGAGGATTCATATTTTAACACTGATCTGTCATTGAGCTTGACATAATAGGATCACCACTGCAGACTGTCCACTGTCCCCAATGACTCTGATCACTGAAAATTTGCTGTCTTCAAACTAACTACTACTATCTGTTGTTATCCCAGCAGGCGATTCTGCCCTTCATCAGCCCAAGACCCAGCCAGCTCGGACAAAGAGAAGTCTGGTCTGCTAACGAGTGATGTCATCTCAGACATTTTGATTCACATTGTGATGGATGGGTCCATTCTATTTTACTTCCGCTGATTCAGGCTTATTAAGTCATAAAGTGTCCGGAAAAATTATTCAGATACAATTGCATAGATGTTCTAACCCAGAAATGTCTTCTGGATTGTTGCCCAGTTCCATAATGTGTCATAATGACTCTGGTCCTGGCCTGAGTCTCTGGGTCTGATGATGGTTTCAGGTCAGGATGGACACAGCTCTAGACTGAGGATATGGTGTGGTCAGTGAACATGGTCAATATTCACTCCACACAGGCATCATCATCATCATCAGAAAAAATCATTAAAGGTCTGGCTCATGCTTGACCCGCAAAACAATAAAAAATACAATAATCAATAAGTATATATTACTGAACACTTGTCTGTTTTGTTATTTGAAATCGACATGGCAAAAAGGTCAGCTATCATTTGGCGGCCTGCAGCTTTGCCGTTAGCGCTAACCTAATTAAAGCTATTGCTAATCTGATAATATTACCTTGAGACCTGCTGGCCATCATTCAACAAGGTCACATTCGCACTGAGCTACTAAACTAGCACTCATATGTGTCTTCAAAACAGATAACTACATTCATGTGTGTGTGTGTGTGTGTGTGTGTGTGTGTGTGTGTGTGTGTGTGTGTGTGTGTGTGTGTGTGTGTGTAAGCTCAGATCAAATGTTGCCTTGATAACTCAATAATGACAACTACATGTAAACAACACACAAACAGCACAAATAAGACTGTCTCCAAGGTCCTTGTGTCCTTGTTGATGTGTTTTCAGACATCAGTGAGGACAGTCAGATCATTCTGTCTGTGGTGTTGTGTTCACAGACATCAATGTGGACAGTCAGGTCATTCTGTCTGTGGTGTTGTGTTCTCAGACATCAATGAGGACAGTCAGATCATTCTGTCTGTGGTGTTGTGTTCTCAGACATCAATGAGGACAGTCAAATCATTCTGTCTGTGGTGTTGTGTTCTCAAACATCAATGAGGACAGTCAGGTCATTCTGTCTGTGGTGCTGTGTTCTCAGACAACAATGAGGACAGTTAGGTTATTCTGTCTGTGGTGTTGTGTTCTCAGACATCAGTGAGGACAGTCAGGTCATTCTGTCTGTGGTGTTGTGTTCTCAGACATCAATGAGGACAGTCAGGTCATTCTGTCTGTGGTGTTGTGTTCTCAGACATCTATGAGGACAGTCAGGTCATTCTGTCTGTGGTGTTGTGTTCTCAGACATCAATGAGGACAGTCAGGTCATTCTGTCTGTGGTGTTGTGTTCTCAGACATCAATGTGGACAGTCAGGTCATTCTGTCTGTGGTGTTGTGTTCTCAGACATCAATGAGGACAGTCAGGTCATTCTGTCTGTGGTGTTGTGTTCTCAGACATCAATGAGGACAGTCAGGTCATTCTGTCTGTGGTGTTGTGTTCTCAGACATCTATGAGGACAGTCAGGTCATTCTGTCTGTGGTGTTGTGTTCTCAGACATCAATGTGGACAGTCAGGTCATTCTGTCTGTGGTGTTGTGTTCTCAGACATCAATGCGGACAGTCAGGTCATTCTGTCTATGGTGTTGTGTTCTCAGACATCAATGAGGACAGTCAGGTCATTCTGTCTGTGGTGTTGTTTTCTCAGACATCTATGAGGACAGTCAGATCATTCTGTCTGTGGTGTTGTGTTCTCAGACATCAATGAGGACAGTCAGGGCTGAGTAAAGAGTAGTGCTTCTTTACCCCGTCTTCCTTATCCTCACCTTCAGCTGAAGCAGCCAAACAGTAGGATTGCTCATGTGTTTTGCTAAAGCTCTCACTTTCTCTCTCCCATCTCTCTTTTTCTCTTTCTGTCCACTCCATAAAAAAAGACCTAAGGCCAATAAACTGAGTCTCTAACAACAAAAGAGAGGAAAAAAGAAAAGCAAGAAAAACCTCTATGGACAGTGGAATCGCCCTGTCACATAACAATACTCATTATTGAGATAAATCACCCCATTCTATTCCCCAAATAATATCCATCCCCCCCACCGATCACCAGCACCTGTTATCACAGCAACACACACACACACACACACACACACACACACACACACACACACACACACACACACACACACACACACACACACACACACACACACACACACACACACACACACACACACACACACACACACACACACACACACACACACACACACATTATTTAACAGTCTTATAAACAGTCTATTGAATGATGACGAGACAATCAAAAGCAGGATCCCATTGTGTGACTCCCTATTAAAACACAACAATGCTTAGAGATGTGGAGGACATACAGTGCTTAATTTGATCCAGATCTTACCGAAACAGGACCGAACACCTCCCGGTACCTCTTTTGGCATGAACATTTTAAATTGATAATAAAAGCTATCAGAAAGTTAATTTGAGTTGCCTCTTTGTTAATTCTCTGTTTGTCAGTGTAAAAGTAGCCTGTCATTTTGATCATTTGTGCAGTATTATGGTGCTTTCAAGACAACTGGAAAGGTTGTAAAGGCGTTGGAAGTCTGAGTTGGATGACCATTCAAAATGACTTTGCCCAGTCGGTGCTAGTTTTTTCCCCCAAGTTCCCAGTTTCCTTGAATGCACTGAAGTCGTAAGTAGGAGATTTCAAGTTCCGATTTCCGAGTTCCCAGTTGTTTTGAACGCAGCATTCAAAAAGATTATGCCAAAGTATTCAGTCATGTAAAAAGACGTAGAATTGAAATGTGTTTATAAAAGGCAAACGTTTTCCCAGACCCAAGGTCATTAAAAATGTTCCCCATGTGTGCAACTTCTCTAACACTTCTACTCTACTGCTCTATGCCACTATGCAAATGAAATGATACGCATGCAATGTTTTATTATTATCAAGGTGAATTTCTTCTCATGTGTTTTCCAGTACCTCAGAGCTCCCCAGGTCCCCCCACCCCAACTCTCTTTTTGTTCCTGTACCTCCCGATTTACAAATGAAGCACTGGGGCCATACAAGCGAACATTATCATTTCAAGTTCAATGGGTTCGCATGCACAAACTGTTGATTTATTGTGACAAAATGCTAAATTGTAGTTGGTCCCATCTGATAACATGGCCCACGTTAGCCATATGCTAACCTCATCAGGTGGCACTGATTATATCCTGGCAAAACTTTATATTCACAAACAAACGGCATTTCTTAAAATAGGTCAACCGCTTTAAACCTACAAACCTTCAAGGTTTACTTGTTCTGTTGGTCTGTAACAAAATGGTCTGTAACAAAATGTAATGTGCCAATATTGCAATGATGCATCCTTGACTAGGTTACTAGCTACTACTAACATCTTGACAACATTCTCTCGTTTTTGCATATATGACAAAATCCCACATTGTCGTTTATCAGTTTCACACACATCCATGTACTATTATGGGAAAAATATAAATGAGATCCTTACAACATGGAAGTTTATCATACATCATAAAAAAAAACTGAAGATCCTTATGGATTTGTCAAATAGCAGTCCTGTAGGCTATCGTTGTTAGCATTGCTTCTCATGGCACACACTGCTTAAGCGGTTGACTCGCAATTGATAGTGCACTTTACCAGCACCCAAAATGAGTACTGGTACCTATTTAAGTCCAAGTCGAGCACTGCACACTACATGTAAATAAACATTTCAAAGGAGGGGGGGGCTGTGAGATTCGAAACCTTGCCACAATCTACGACAATTACATGAAATAGGCACTTTGCACAGAGAGCAATTTGACAAATGAGAGAAATACACATGATAGTTGCTTTGATGATCAGAACATGATGTTGGACATGCCGCCCATCCATGAACAAAGGTTGGAAAGTGTCCAACTACTTCAACAATTATAATTGGCTGATTAACTTGTGCCAGGATATAATCAGTACCACCTGTTTGTCACGCCCTGGTCTTAGTATTTTGTGTTTCCTATATTTATTTGGTCAGGCCAGGGTGTGACATGGGTTTATTTTGTGTTGTGTTTATGTATGGGGGTTTTTCATAGGTTTTGGGATTGTGGCTTAGTGGGGGTTTTCTAGCAGAGTCTATGGCTGCCTGAGGCGGTTCTCAATCAGAGTCAGGTGATTCTCGTTGTCTCTGATTGGGAACCATATTTAGGTAGCCCGGGTTTCACTGTGTGTTTGTGGGTGATTGTTCCTGTCTCAGTGTGTTTGTATTCACCAGCCAGGCTGTATTAGGTTTTCACATTTTCCGTTTGTCGTTTTTGTATTGTTCGTATTCGTTTTCGTTTTCATTAAACATGTATCGAACTAACCACGCTGCATTTTGGTCCGACTCTCCTTCGACGGAGGAAAGCCGTAACTGTCACGACTTCCTGCCCGTTCGGGCGGTGCTCGGCGTTCGTCGTCACCGTCCTACTAGCCACTACCGATCCCTTTTCGTGTATCTGTTGGTTTTGTCTGATTGGTTTCACCTGTGTGTTGTTTAGTTAATTAGTGTCTGTATATAATGTAGGTTGTCCCACCCTTGTTTTGTGCGGGATTGTTTATTTTGTCATTCATTTTCGTCTGTCGTGGTTATCGTGTTTTCTTATTCTCCGGTTAGTCTGTTATCCTGTGTTGGATAATTTCACCCTGTGTGTGTTTGGGTTGACTGTGTTTGTTTGTTCACCGGAGAATAAACTTTATTATCGCATTCTGCTCTCTGCGCCTGATTCTACCCACCTTGATTAGACGTGACAGTAACACTGTTGAAATTAGCATAAGGCTAACTTGTACCATGTTGCCTGATGGGACGAGCTACAATTTAGAGTTCGGTCACATGCAAGTACATTTTAATTGGCTGATATGCATTTTGTGTGCGAGAACCCATTTAACTTTAAATGCTTGCTTATGTTTGGAAGTATGTTCGCAAGTCTGACATGTAGTCTCGCAATATGAAACACACACACCCCGTCCTAAAACAAGCTGGTTAATGATAACAAAATAGCAACAAACAAACAGTGAACCTGACACTATCTCCCACCATCCCTCTCAGGTGTTCACCCCCGCGGTCGACCCCCCTATCATCACCCCATTCTGATCTCCAGATCGGTGGATGAGGGGATAAAATAAAGGACTAAAGGAGGGGGAGCTGTCTTTGTGTGGAGCTGGAGCCCACAGAGGTAGTGTTATCTCTGTTTATTCTCTGTCACAGTGCTGGCCCTGGGGATCCGAACACAAGCAGACAAGCTGGCCAAGACACACACACACACCCACTACAGCACCGAGACCAAGGAGTGATCTTGGCTTCACACTCACAGGCAGGTTGATCTCTGTCTGTGTCTACCAGCATGTGTATATCAAATAACAAACATAGAGCTTCACCAATGGGCTTAGCTGTGTCTCTCAAGAGGAGAGGGTTAGGAGGAAGGGTTAAATCCATCAAAGTGCACTAAAGCCCCGTTCACACAGCCTATACTGGAGGAGGATCAACACTCCCTGGATGTAATGCAGTGCCTCCATTCCAGCTGGTTCTTTAGCTGCTTTAGCCTAGTCAGTTTTTAACCAGAGACAGACAATACCCCTTAAACATTCAATTACACACAAGTGTAACCAACCTGATTTCGCACCTGAGTCTTCTGATCGGCATGTTAGGTCACTGTGCTAAAAAGTAGGCTTTGGCTTTGGAGCTAACGCAAGTCATCAGATCTCAGGCAAGGTTTACTGCGAGTGGGATTTCAATAAACTACCTGTGTTACAGAAGCGTCTGAAATAAGTATCCCGTTACTATAACCACTGAGGTGTTATGAGTCTCCACAGTGATGAGTTGGCCGTCTAGACTGGCGGAGGTATGAGGTATGAAACGAGGCCCAGACTCAAACTCACCACAGTCAGTCTGCTCTGCTAGCTGGGCGGATCGCGCCAGGCACCCACAGGGGAGAAATGGGTTATTAGTCCCCAGTCACACTACAGCTCTCTCCCCTCCCTAATTGGCCAAACTGCTTAATTGGCCATGGAAACCATAGAGACAGTGGTTCTGGCAGCAGCCTTAATATGCTGAAGAAGACACCTTTATTTAAGTGAAGTTGGGCTGGGTGAGGTGTCTATGGCAATGCATTGACTGAAACGGCATCATTTAATTTACCACTGGAAAGGAAAGCTGAGAGATTACAACACGAGAGTGAAGGAGGCCGTACCAATGCATTAAGCAGCACTGCAAAGCTACTTACTTTTAACTACATTGTCTGTCTTCCTAAAGAAATGTAAAAATAGTTGCTGTTTTTCAGCCTTTGTTCCCTAAATGCATTCAACAAAGTGCTAATTTGAGAGTGTTTTTTATTTCCTGCTAAAATAATTTCGTACACGGATAAGTTATAGTGTAGTTATGTTGTGATAGGGTGGGCAAATAGCATGCAATGATTAGGAGAGCACTTTAAAGACAATCTTTGAATCTTCAATCTGTTTATACAAGTAGGTATACAGGACAGGACCATATAATGATGAATCCTTTTTTCAGGGATGAGAGCAACAATTAAAACAGTAGAGAAAGAAAAAAACAACATGGAACAAAGTCAGGTCCATGACTGAGGAAGACTTCTAAAGGAGATCACCATTACAAACATCCCACTGGGCCCAGATGTCAGTTCATCGTCGAGTTTTCATTTACAATGAATTGTCAGCTAACATAAATTCAACATAAAATCAACAAAAAAAGGTTTAGGTTAAAAGTTGGGTGAAAAAATGACAAAGTTCCCTTATGTTGATGACTTTTTGCATTGAAATGGAATGGAAACAACATTGATTGCTCAGTGGGAAGAGCCATATAACAACCTGTGAAATTGTGTTACCTAGTTCCTACTCTGTTGACTGTCCTGTCTGAACAGTTGTCTAGCACAGTGGTTCGGCAGGGGTCTTTATCAGTGAGGTGTCAGTCACACCTCTGAGCCGCATGTGCAGACAAATAGCCCATACAGGTGAGTGTCAATAACACTTTAAATAGTGTCGGTTCACGTGGCGCGAGGCAAGCAAGGAATGCTGAAGGGCGACCTTCACAGCCAGTAGAGAACAGAGGGTGTGAAGTACCTTGACAGTTTCATTTGTTTGAGAGGACTTAAGAGGTGGTCCTCTCTGCACTTGTTTGATTGGATTGTCAATGACAGATGTGAAGCAGACAAACAGTGTGTGTGTGTGTGTGTGTGAGTGTGTGTGTGTGTGTGTGTGTGTGTGTGTGTGTGTGTGTGTGTGTGTGTGTGTGTGTGTGTGTGTGTGTGTGTGTGTGTGTGTGTGTGTGTGTGTGTGTGTGTGTGTGTGTGTGTGTGTGTGTGTGTGTGTGTGTGAGAGAGAGAGACAGGCTCTCACATGCATACAAACGTAGTGGTGAGAAGGTGATGTTCCTGAGGGGTAACTATTCATTATTCTACAAACCTCCTCTCGTTAATCTGTGCTCATAAACCACTCTCTCTCTCTCTCTCTCTCTCCATCTGGTCCTGGCATGTCTCTAAAGGACTACAGATTTGATCTGACCTATTTTTTTACTGACCATTCAGAAAAAGAAAATACCCTAACAAGCTAGAAGTGATCACAGTTTTTGAGTATAGCTACAACAGCGAAAAGCACACCCTTCCCCCTTCACATATCACGGTACCACATCAGTGTCTTCGTCATACAGAAACCCCCTGTCACGCGGGACTAGGTGGGTGAAGGAATCAGACGCAGAGAGTTCCACTGGGGTAAAGTGCTCTTTACTTCGGCACACAAAATTATAAGCCCAACAATACAGGGCGCGGACAACAACGTCACAACCCAAAAAACACAGGGTGCCAAGTTCAGAAAATAAATCCACCTCTACCTAAAATGCACACACGTAACATAAAGACGATCCCACACAAAACAAGGGCGGGTCTACCTACTAAATATAGGGAAGCTCATTAAACCAAACAACATAAACACAAGTGAAACTAATAAGACAAAACAAACAGACAAACGAAAAAGGGATCGGTAGCGGCTAGTAGGACGGTGACGACGACCGCAGAGCACCGCCCGAACAGGCAGGGGAGCCAACTTTGGCAGAAGTCGTGACACCCCCAGAATTCAACACCGATATGTCAGAGTCACATGACTATACATTTTAGAACACCAACTTAAGAAGATTAAGAATAACAGCAAAATCATCTAAACCACAATACCTGGGAATTATTTCACTTCTGGGAGGCAGGATTTTGTCTAACAAACTGAAGAGTGCGTTCTGGGGCCAACAGTACACATCCAGCTGGTGAAACCTAATCTCCTGGGGCGATGAAAGGGAGGCAAGCAGACGTCCAAGTCAACAGAGAAGCAGACCAAGATTCTGACCCCCAAGCTGGCCACTGCGCTACAGACACACAACACACACACATTACACACACACCAACGCCCCAAGTACTCACACAAGCCCACGGCTCAGTGACAAATGGAAGGGTGTGCTGGCATATTTCATTAGACCAGCTGCACCCACAGGGTGTGTGTGTGTGTATGTGAGAGAGAGATAGAGAGAGGGAGAGACAAAGTGAAATCGGGCAACTCCAAACTGACCCAATTCCAAATCATATCTGCTCTAAAATCATCTTCTAGGAATAGCTTTTCATACGTTTTAATTCTCATGTCTCTGATAAAACATTAGCACCTGAATTCTAATATGTATCCTGAAACATCCTCTGGATAAAGCCAGCTATGTCGTTCCATTACTGGATGGGTGGTCCCAGATTTGGTGGAGCATGTCATTTGGCTGATGAACCATACACTACTGTGGCTCCGCCTTTACTTACCCTCCTACCCTACTGCAGAGAAACAAACACTCTGCATGAAATAATGCCATCATTGCCATGCATCAATGGCTGTCTATGGGAGGCCTGACTGAGTCCCACTGCCAGTACTGCCAGCCTACATGGCTCATCCCTGGCTCTGTGTCTGGGAGACCTGTGGGAGTCTTCTTCCCAGGGGAGGGTGGCTGTTCTGGGCTTGGCATGAGGAGAGGCAGCCTCGTCCTCTGTGGTTGTGGGGCTTCCTGACCTTTGCTGGGGAGAGGAGCCAACTGGATATCCACACTGTGGCCTTCTGGTGCCTCTCTCTCTGCCTGCCACATATGCTTCACCTTGCGGCTATCTGTTTCCTGGATCCCTCACAGCATCACCATGGCTACACAACCCCCAGAAAGATAAGGGGGAACACACACATACACATGGCTGCACATGGTTAATGTCTATGGCAAAAACATGTTAAATGTTATTGAACAATGAATAATGTGTGAGAAGATGTATCACAGTACATGAAGCAGAATCATTAGGACTATAGCCAACCATCAAGAGATAAAAGGCAATAACCTATAAGGCTACCTTTACACAGGCAGACCAATTCTGATCTTTTGACCAATCAAATCAGATATTTTCAAATCATATCGTTTTCAGAGCTAATCGCATTAGTCAAAATAGCAATTAGTGGAAACAATATCAGAATTGGGCTGCCTGTGTAAACAAAGCCCAATAGACATGGCTGGGATTTATTGGTTCTAACAAGATAATCCCAACCCTGCAGCAATGACATTCATCAACACAGAAAACACCTCAACAAGTCATCTGGGCACGCACTCTTGTGGACTTTCCAACTGAGGCTCAAGCTGTGTCTAGTGACATACTGTAAGTGTGACATAATTATGATCATTCTCAAGCTGTGTCTAGTGACATACTGTAAGTGTGACATAATTATGATCATTCTCAAGCTGGCTAGAGATGTGATTGCATACTTTGGGTCGGGGTGACACTTTTCTGGAATCTTGACTCTGACGCTTCATAGCAGAGGGTGGTAACAATCCATCTGCAGTGTGTTTGTGAGTCATGATAATCATGACAAATACCCAAAGGTAGCAGGCATAAAAAAATGTGTTGCTTCCACAAATGGAGAATTATGAGTGCTCTAAACAACAACAAAAAACGTTACATTTCGATTAACATAATAGAGGGTTGATTTAATTTAAATGAATATCTGTGCTGTGATATGTAGTGTGTGATGGATCATATCTGTCATTTTTTGTACATATTTTAACCACACTAATTGCTTGTCTAATTTTCTGACCCACATACACACATAGGTTTCCACACCAAATCACACTTTATTAATAGATCATCAATTTCTCCTGCTTAGTTTTTTTCTGGAGGTTTTCGTTCCTTCTCCAGCATAGTAAACTCTGGCATCTCATAGCCCTTGCCAATACTTCCTGGAACGAACAGAGTTGTGAGGCAGAACCAGGAACTCATTTCATTAGTGTCCGGCTGCCATTGGTGAATAATTAGGGTCTGTCCTCCGTCTGCGCTAGCCCGGCCCAGCGTTCTGAGAGGTTAATAACCAGTAACAATCAATTACTTAACTAATCTGATACGATCAATAAGGTCCTCCAATTCACGAAGCATGCAGCCAGAAGAGGGGTAGAATACGATAAAACCTTTGACATGCTGTAATGGGATGTTTTTATTAGAATAGACAACAAAATAACATATGGTGTACATATACTATGTGCATGTATTTACAGTTGATAAGTCTTAATGTTGATATTATACTGGTGGAATCTGCAGAATCCAAACTGGTTAAAAAATAGATAAATTAAGTTTATAGTGTTTGTTATAATACAATTAAAAGTGGTCCAAGCCCTAAAGTGTTCCCCGTAGTAGGTTGCCACATAAAAATAACTATTTTCACCATGAGAGTTTAATCTCAGATAAAATAAGACAGAATCATGTAGAAAGCAGACAAGCAGGAACACCAAAATTGGTGCTTTTATGGAGGTTTGTTATAAACGGTCTCCCATTTGACCCATATACTGGACATTTATTTCGCCTGACCCAGTCTCTGTGTCCTCTGAGAGAACATTGGTGTACCAGCAAACTTTTAATTGTCCCATCAACCCTTTAGTCGGCTTCTCTTGTATCGGAGTGCATCTGAGTTCGCATGAGAACTGATTATTTTAAATCATGTCTAACCTTCCGTCCAGCCATTACTCACACATCACAGACCACTGGCCTTGTTATTGGGAATCGAAGATGGCCACGCCTCCTTGTCCGTCTTGATCCACAAATTAGTAAATCTACAGCTATGGCCTACTCCTCCAATTGTCTCCTTCCTTCACAATGGGGCCTCAATTACTACCCAGGATTCAGTCTCTTACTTACAGTATGCAATCATAACAATTTCCATCCCATCCTACCATCTCACCTCCGATCATGCTCAACATAATCTTTCGATTGGGAGGAAAATAGTTTTAATGATATGCCTGTTTTTATATATACATTGAACATTGTTCCCTTAATTACACTACCATTGTGATGACTTGTTGTTGAATTACTCTTTTTTTTCCTACCTGGGCAATCTAATCAAGTTAACAGTGTAATGGAGAAAATGACCTTGGAATAGTAATTGATGCCGTCAGACAGTCTTGATGATAATAGTGTAATTAATGAGAGTAGTTGACCTAGGAATGATTTGATAACACACATAATAATAACTGAATGACAACCTCAAGAGTTCATCATCAAGATGTCCTCCCTCCTCCGATCTTTGAGATATGATTATAAGTTGGCAACAGCATCACAAACAATCACATTCATCAAACAATGGATGGTTATGTCCTGATTCCATTTGATTTGAGGTGAGTCAGATTTAAAGGTCCTGATTTGTCCTCATTTTAGATTTGGTTCATTAAGAAATGCTAGCGGCCATGACTGAGTTCAAACGTGTGGTTTGATGTGGGTGTCTCGTGTGTTTGCAGTTGGGAAGAGTTAGCCAAATTATTTAGCCAATTAGCTTCAGCCAGCTGGCGTGCGATCGAGCAAAATTGGTTTGACTTTGGATAGCCTATCTCTGGGGATAGTTAGGGACTGTCACAAAATTACACAATGTAAATGAGACAATATTTTCATGTTGCACACCTTATACCTTTCTCAATAAATGTTTACTACATGTGAATTTATACACTTTAATTGGTTTTTAAGTCATTGACATTTGGAGATTTGGGAATTTTAATATATTGTCCCATATACATTGTGTAATTTTCTGATGGTCCCTAACCAGCCCCGTAAGGATATCCAAAGTCAACCCAAATTTAACTAGGGCATTACGATTGGGTCGCCTGCAGCTGAACTCCAAATGGATAATTACTGGTGTGCTGCCAGTTGTGGGCATTTGGGCAGGATGAATACAAACCCAACCTTTATTTACATTGTGATTCTGTTCACGACCTCAAATTTCACAAAACTCTGTTTTGGATAAGACTGACTTTTCCCCCCCAAAATTAACCTATTTACACTTTGTTGTCAATTTTGACAGTTGAATAAATGTTTCTGACTCATGTCGAAGCCAGGCTGTTTTTTAAATGAGAAGTTGGTTTTTAGGGGCAATTGTTGTTCAGGGCACAAGGTGTGGCCAATGGGTCATCTAGCTAACATACACACTGTCACATTCCATTCAGCACCACCAGGGAAAGGACCACATCAGGCCCATGGGCAGCATCTGTACAGTGATTTAACATAACCAGGACCATGGACAGCACTTATATAGGTTACTACCAGTCAAACTATTGACAAATCAGGACCACAGACAGGGTCTGTACAGTCAATCTAACTACACCAGGAACATTAACAAAGTCTGTACAGTGACTCTACCCATGACAATCACGCAGAGCACCTTTCAAAGTTACCACCAGTCAATCTAATCATATCAGCACCACAGACAGCACCTACACCCCCTGAAGCTGTACTCCAACCCTGCAGTCTGCACAATAAGGACGGGTGACATCCACCTTTGATGGTGAACCTGGCTTTTTCCCCCCTTTATAACAACACATGAAAACAAAGAGCACATAGAGATATACTTAGATCACAAGGAGATAAATGCATTGGTGTGCTGAAATACTTCAGCTTATTTGTGAGAAAAGTAGTAGCCATTACTACAGAATGGTCAATAGGGGATTACATATAAACATGTCTGACAAAAGTGAGAAGATAATGGGGTGGTAGTTACTTGACCAGTCCACAATGAGTGCTGTACTACAGAGGTGGACTGAGACAGAGAAAAGTGGGGATGAGTCATCTATAGGATGCACCCACAAACAGAGATTGAGAGAGAGAGAGAGAGAGACAGACAGACATAAGAGAGCAAGAGAATGGTTCAAACTTAGAGAAAGAGATACAAAAAATATATATTGTTCTATATTGTTTTCAATAAGCAATGTGGCAGAGCAAATATAGAGTATTATTATGTGTAGTAATGTGGCAGAGCAAATATAGAGTATTGTTATGTGTAGTAATGTGGCAGAGTAAACAGAGTATTATTATGTGTAGTAATGTGGCAGATTAAATATAGAGTATTATTATGTGTAGTAATGTGGCAGATTAAATATAGAGTATTATTATGTGTAGTAATGTGATAGATTAAATATAGAGTATTATTATGTGTAGTAATGTGGCAGAGTAAATATAGAGTAGTGTTATGTGTAGTAATGTGGCAGAGTAAACAGAGTATTATTATGTGTAGTAATGCGGCAGAGTAACTATAGAGTATTGTTATGTCTAGTAATGTGGCAGAGTAAACAGAGTAGTATTATGTGTAGTCAATTGGCAGAGTAAATATAGAGTAGTATTATGTGTAGTGATGTGGCAGAGTACATATAACGTATTGTTATGTGTAGTAATGTGGTAGAGTAAATATAGAGTATTATTATGCGTAGTGATGTGGCAGAGTAAACAGAGTATTATTACGTGTAGTAATGTGGCAGAGTAAATATAGAGTATTATTACGTGTAGTAATGTGGCAGAGTAAATATAGAGTATTATTATGTGTAGTACTGTGGCAGAGTAAATACAGTGCCTTCGGACAGTATTCAGACCCTTTGACTTTTTCCACATTTTGTTACGTTACAGCCTTATTCTAAAATGGATTAAATTAATTAATTTCCTCAGCAATCTACACACAATACCCCATAATGACAAAGTGAAAACAGGTTTTTAGAACATTTTGCAAATGTATTAAAAATAGAAAACTGAAATACCTTATTTAAATAAGTATTCAGACCCTTTGCAATGAGACTCGAAATGAGCTCAGATGCATCCTGTTTCCATTAAGTATCCTTGAGATGTTTCTACAACTTGATTGGAGTCCACCTGTGGTAAATTCCATTGACTAGACATGATTTGGAAAGGCACTGATGGGTTCTTCCAAACTTGAAATATTTTGTTAATCATAGGTATCCTATGGAAAAGGGAAGTGCCACAGTCTGGTTGTTACACCAGAAGTTAATGGTTTTCTGTAGGAGGAATGTAAATGCTGGAGTCAATTAAGGTTGAATGTGAGCCAGGGGCTTGGAATGTTACTGAGTAAGGGAAAGGCAATCACATGGCTGCGGTCACTAATAAGGGTGGAGAGCTGTGGATTAGTGAAGAATGGGGTCAGGTCAGGTCACAGTAAGAGGTCAGGTCAGGTCACAGCAAGGGAGAAGGAACAGTTTATTACCCACATCACTTAACTTCCTGCCTAGCAATTAAGATGTATTGTTTCGAGGGAAGGAGGAGACGTCACCTAAATCGGGGTATATGTATATGCTTGTGCTGGTGGGAACATGGCTTTGTCTTATGCAGCTGTGTGACCCTGCAGCATTGAAGGTCCCCAAGAACACATTGGCCTCCATCATTCTAAAATGGAAGAAGTTTGGAACCACCAAGACACTTCCCAGAGCTGGCAGCCTGGCCAAACTGAGCAATCGGGGGAGAAGGGCCTTGGTCAGGGAGGTGACCAAGAACCCGATGGTCACTCTGGCAGAGCTCTAGAGTTCCTCTGTGTAGATGGGAGAATCTTCCAGGAGGACCATCTCTGCAGAACTTCACCAATCAGGCCTTTATGGTAGAGTGGCCAGACGGAAGCTACTCCTCAGTAAAAGGCACAAGTCAGCCCGCTTGGAGTTTGGCAAAATACAGCTAAAGACTCAAAGACCATGAGAAACAAGAAACTCTGGTCTGATGAAATGAAGATTGGACGACTTGGTCTGAATGCCAAGCGTCACGTCTGGAGGAAAGCTGTCACCATCCCTACGGTGAAGCGTGTTGGTGGAAGCATCATGCTTTGGGGATGTTTTTCAGGGGCAGGGACTGGGAGACTAGTCAGGATTGAGGCAAAGATGAACGGAGCAAAATACAGAGAGATCCTTGATGAAAACCTGCTCCAGAGCGCTCAGGACCCCAGACTGGGGCGAGGTTTACCTTCCAACAGGATAACGACACTAAGCACACAGCCAAGAGGATGCAGGAGTGGCTTCGGGAAAAGTCTCTGAATGTCTTTGAATAGCCAAGCCAGAGCCCAGAATTGAACCTGATTGAACATCTCTGGAAAGACCTGAAAATAACTGTGCAGCAACATTCCCCATCTAACTTGACAAAGCTTGAGAGGGCCTGCAGAGAAGAATGGGAGAAATTCCCCAAATCAAACCATATCAAATTTTATTAGTCACTGACTCAAACCGACAGTGCAGTTAAAAAAAATAAAGATAAGAATAAGAGATAAAAGTAACAAGTAATTAAAGAGGGGCAGTAAAGAATAACAATATACTGTATACAGGGGGGTGCCGGTACAGAGTCAATGTGCGGGGCACCGGTTAGTTGAGGTAGTATGTACATGTAGGTAGAGTTAATTAAAGTGACTATGCATAGATGACAACAAAGAGTGGCAGTGGTGTGGAGAGGGGGGGGGGCAATGTGAATAGTCTTGGTAGCCATTTGACTAGATATTCCATAGTCTTATGGCTTGGGGGTAGAAGCTGTTTAGAAGCCTCTTGGCCCTAGACTTTGCACTCCGGTACCGCTTGCCGTGTGGTAGCAGAGAGAACAGTCTATGACTAGGGTGGCTGGAGTCTTTGACCATTTTTAGGGCCTTCCTCTGACACCGCCTGATATAGAGGTCCTGGATGGCAGGAAGCTTGCACCCAGTGATGTACTGGGCCGTTCGCACTACCCTGCTGAGCAGTTGCCATACCAGGCAGTGATGCAACCAGTCAGGATGCTCTCGATGGTGCAGCTGTAGACCCTTTAGAGGATCTGAGGACCCATGCCAAATCTTTTCAGTCTCCTGAGGGGGAATAGGTTTTGTCGTGCCCTCTTCATGACTGTCATGGTGTGCTTGGACCGTGTTAGTTTGTTGGTGATGTGGACACCAAGGAACCTGAAGCTCTCAACCTGCTACACTGCAGCCCCATCGATGAGAATGATGGGCATGCTCGGTGCTCTGTTTCATGTAGTCCACAACCATCGCCTTTGTCTTGATCACGTTGAGGGAGAGGTTGTTGTCCTAGCACCACATAGCCAGGTCTCTGACCTCCTCCCTATAGGCTGTCTCGTTGTTGTCGGTGATCAGGCCTACCACTGTTGTATCATTGGCAAAGTTAATGATGGTGTTGGAGTCGTGCCTGGCCATGCAGTCATGAGTGAACAGGGAGTACAGGAGGAGCCTGAGCACGCACCCCTGACAGGCCCGTGTTGAGGATCAGCGTGGCGGATGTGTTGTTTCCTACCCTTAACACCTGGGGGTGGCCCATCAGGAAGTCCAGGATCCAGTTGCAGAGGGAGGTGTTAAGTCCCAGGGTCCTTAGCTTATTGATGAGCTTTGAGGGCACTATGGTGTTGAACGCTGAGCTGTAGTCAATGAATAGCATTCTCACATAGTTGTTCCTTTTGTACAGATGAGAAAGGGCAGTGTGGAGTGCAATAGAGACTGCATCATCTGTGGATCTTTTGGGGCGGTATGCAATTTGGAGTGGGTCTAGGGTTTCTGGGATGAATGGTGTTGATTGTGAGCCATGACCAGCCTTTCAAAGCACTTCATGGCTATGTGGGCAGTGTGGAGTGCTACAGATCGGTAGTCATTTGGGCACAGGCACTATGGTAGTCTGCTTGTGTTCTTGGGCACAGGCACTATGGTAGTCTGCTTGAAATATGTTGATATTACAGACTTGGACAGGGAGAGGTTGAAAATGTCAGTGAAGACACTTGCTAGTTGGTCAGTGCATGCTCGCAGTACACGTCCTGGTAATCTGTCTGGCCCTGCGGCCTTGTAAATGTCGACCTGTCTAAAGGTCTTACTCACATTGGCTGCGGAGAGCGTGATCACACAGTCTTCCCATACAGCTGGTGCTCTCATGCATGTTTCAGTGTTATTTACCTCGAAGTGAGAATAGAAGTTGTCTTCTCATCCGGTAGGCTTGTGTCACCGGGCATCTCTCGGCTGTGCTTCCCTTTGTAGTCTGTAATGGTTTGCAGGCCCTGGCCACATCCGACGAGGGTCAAAGCCGGTAGAGTACGACTCGATCTTAGTCTTGTATTGACGCTTTGCCTGTTTGATGGTTCATCGGAGGGCATAGCGGGATGTCTTATAAGTTTCTGCGTTAGAGTTCCACTCCTTGAAAGCGGCAGCTCCAGCCTTTAGCTCAGTGCGGATGCTGCCTGTAATCCATTGCTTCTGGTTGGGGTATGTACATATGGTCACCGTGGGGACGACGTCATCAATGCACTTATTGATGAAGCCAATGACAGATGTGATGTACTCCTCAATGCAAGCAAAACAGTGCTGTAGCTTAGCATCTGCTTCATCTGACAGCCTTTTTCTTTATCAATCTAGTCATGGGTGCTTCCTGCTTTAATTTTTGCTTGTAAGCAGGAATCAGGAGGATATAATTATGGTCAGATTTGCCAAATGAAGGGCGAGCGAGAGCTTTGTATGCATCTCTGTGTGAAGTATAGGTTTTTCAGAGTTATTTTCCCTCTGGTTGCACATTTAACATGCTGATAAAAAATGAGGTAAAACTGATTTAAGTTTCCTTGCATTAAAATCCCCAGCTACTAGGACCACCGCCTCTGGGTGAGCGTTTTCTTGTTTGCTTATGGCGGAATACAGCTCATACAATGCTATCTTAGTGCCAGCCTTAGACTGTGGTCGTGTGTAAAAAGCTACAAAGAAATGCAGGTGTGCCAAGCTTGTAGCGTCTAACCCAAAAAGACTTGAGGCTGTCATCGCTGCCAAATGTGCTTAAACAAAGTACTGAGTAAAGGGTCTGAATACTTATGTAAATGTAAAATTTGTAATACGTTTTTTAAATATACATTTGCAAAAAACTCTAAAAACCTGTTTTTGCTTTGTCATTATGTGGTATTGTGTGTAGATTAATGAGGTGGGGGGGACGTAATACATTTTAGAACAAGGCCGTAACATAATAAAATGCGTAAAAGTCAAGTGGTCTGAATACATTTTGAATGCACCGTATAGAGTATTATTATGTGTAGTAATGTGGCAGAGTAAATATAGAGTATTATTATGTGTAGTAATGTGGCAGAGTAAATATAAAGTATTATTATGTGTATTGATGTGTAATAACTTGATAAGAACGTAACAAAACCTGTAAACCTCATCCACGTATGACTTGCCACGTCTATGACAACCCAAAGCACATCAGCAGCAGGGGAAGGAGCTGATTGGGCAGTCGGAAACCATGTGCAAACTAATTGGCCGAGAGAGGGATAAACAGAGAGCCTCAAGCATTGCTGATTGGTTGCCTGCCTGAAGAGGAAGCCGGCAGCATGCTGGCTGAGTGTTCTCTTTCAGACAGCTGAGGGTGGTTTAACAACAGACAGTGATAACCAGATAAACAGCATATACTGTACATCCCACCATCTATCTATCTCTCTATTCCTATATGTATCACTCCATCTCCCGAGGTTATATTTTGACACACACACGCACACGCACACGCACACACACACACACACACACACACACACACACACACACACACACACACACACACACACACACACACACACACACACACACACACACACACACACACACAGGCTAGACACATAGCGTACTAACAATAACAAAGTACAATAAATCTCAGTCCTTCCTGGTTCTGCTTCCTGGATGCATCAACGGAAGAGCATCCTTAATGGCTTCCTCTCTTCCCTCTCATCCCTGCCTCCTCCTCATTCCCCTCTCTCTCTCTCTCCTTCCATTCCCGTTGTCTCTGACCGCAGCACTATTCAGATAACGAGAGAAAACCAGCATGAAAAAGAAGGTTGGGTTTCCCACACATTACCTTCCTCTGGAAAGAGAGAGAGAGTGAGTGTCGTGCTCTGAGATTCAACTCCAATTTAGCAGCAGCTTCCAGACAGCTAAGGCTTAAACATCACATGACCTGCCACCTGCTCCTCCAGCACGGTCATATGACAGCTTAGGCAGTAGAAATGCACTCTGGGATATGCAGTACAGAGTGGCAAATTGACTGCGGAAATCAAGGAACAATCGCAATTACAGAGATTGAAACAGAAAAAATAGAAAATGAAACAAAGTGGATTCATTGTTCTTAATGAATGCTTTATGCAATGGGTAATCTATGTCTGTAATTTGTGTAATATACATTTCGCATGCGGTGATAGAAATTATCTACATTTTTTAAATCTAAAACTGGAAACACATGGTTATGTTAACTTCTTCTATTTTTCCTAATGAAGTGTTTCATATCTGGGATATATCCTGTGAGTTCGAAAGTGTTGTGTTCCACTTAATGTTGTTATTGTCACGCCTGCTCCCACGCTTCCCCCCTGGCGCTCGAGGGAGCCAGGCTCCCCAGCATTGCGCACGCCTGCCATCATCATTATGCACGCCTGCCTTCCCCCCGTCACATGCATCAGCAATTATTGGACTCACCTGGACTCAATCACCTCTGTTATTACCTTCCCTATATTTGTCTGGTTCCCCGCTATGTTCCCTGCTTCTGCATTGATTGTCTTGTCCCTGACCCTGTCTTGTTTTTTTGTCTGTTCCCGATTAAATGTTTGACTCCCCATACCTGCTTCTCATCTCCGGCGTCGATCCTTACAGTCTATGGACCTTACATCAAGGAGAGTCTGCAGAAAGAAAGAGAGAGAGAAACAAAGAGAAAGAGAAAGAGAGAGAGAGAGAGAGAGGAATCTCTAAACTGGAGCTGTATCTGACCTCAGTGAGGTGAGTGAGTGTATAGTGGGCCAGTCACAGCCAGTGAATGGCAGAGAGGTAAGGAAGTGTGAAGGAGAGATTAATATTACATTAACCTGGGTGAAACAGGGTAAACCAGGATCTTCTGGGACCAGAGGTGACAGTCCTCATGGAGAGGCAGCACTGTCTCCTCCATAGCAATAGGATTACTTGCTGGGCTCTCCAGGGGAAGAATGCCCTAACTAACATTGGCAAAATATCACTCCTCCCTGCCTCTCTCTCTGTCGTCCTTCACACCCTCACACTGGGTGTTTATGGCAGCCACAGCCACGGAGGGACGAGGGGATGGGACTCCTGCCTAAGTCTGTTCTCTTGGTATCTCTTTCAGTCATGCATGTTAAGTGGCCTCAAGGCAGTTTGTGCAAATCTAATGTTACGATAGTCCACTAAACTGTTACTGTTTACCCAAACCCACCACTATCATCTCTGCCATTGTGTATGATATTGTATCTTGAAGTACAGTCTTCTGTAAAGTACAATCATCTTACTGCTCTCTGTGTTTTGTCTGATTGTTTGTACCACAGACTTAAGTAGAAATATAGAATCTCTGTAACTGGTACACAGTACCATCTGTGGTTTTCATTTCAGACGGACATGTTTGGCATCGTCCACAGTTCTGTGGTAGGTTTTGGGCCATTTGTGTCTCCTCTGTGTACAAGACTGCTGGCCGGAGGGAGGGAGGGAGGGAGGGAGGGAGGGAGGGAGGGAGGGAGGGAGGGAGGGAGGGAGGGAGGGAGGGAGGGAGGGAGGGAGGGAGGGAGGGAGGGAGGGAGGGAGGGAGGGAGGGAGGGAGGGTCGAGGTGAAATATGAGAAATGCTGGACATCATCAGTAATATTAGTTAGTTGTTTTTTTGGAGGTGGGGGGTGTTAATAGTTTAGCTGCAGACTTCTTGTTCAGATATGCTCACAGATATGAGACTGTGTTATTTTAATACTGCTGCTCAAAACTGTTATAACAAATTCTCAAAACATTTAGTGGTATGTTCAATTTCAACTGTTAACATTATGGATGATGAATTCATCAAGAAGAATAAATTAAATGTAGATGTTAACTATGTTACAGTAAACAACAGAACAATGATACATGGAAATGTATACAGATACAAATAGATAGAGTTGTACTAATAAATTCAGATATTTACAGTGAGAATATTGTCATGCTGGTATAAAGGATTTTGGAGACAGGCGCAGGAACACTGTCACGAGAATTTTTATGGTTGAACTCAACTATCACTATAGCTTTGACCAATTCCCAGAAGTGTGTAAGACCATGGTTAATGAAGAATTGGACAAAGCCCCGAGTCTGCAATAGGTTAGTTCTTTATTGAGAGAGTACTCTGAAGTCAAAAATGCAAACACAGTCCTTTTATAACTCCTACCCCTACCTACCTACCCACACACACACACACACACACACACACACACACACACACACACACACACACACACACACACACACACACACACACACACACACACACACACACACACACACACACAGTTTATCACTTTTCTACCAACCTGGCAGTTTCTAGCCATTCCCCTCCTCCCTAGATTAGAGGGACCATGGAAGGGCATGTGTAGTTCAGTTGTCCTTTGTTTTCTCAACGATATATTTCTCACTCTTAACTTGTCCCACACACACATTATTGGATTATAGTCTTATTATTCTAATACATTTCACACCGTTAAATATGCTTCCTTTATCATACACACAATATGAGTTTTTAATACACCAAAAACAAGCAAGTATACAAAAACACTGGGCTGTACACAAACAAAAGAGCGAGGGCCCCACATGACGCGCTGAAGACACCGGGACGACCACAGGGGCGCGGTGCGAGTTGGTCCCTGCGCCGACGGTGAAAATCCCTGGTCAGCGAAGCATCCAGGATGTTCAACCCAGCACTGCTCCTCTGGGACGTACCCCTCCCAGTTGATGAGGTACTGGAGACACACCGCCCGAAGCCTCGAATCCAGGACCTCCCGGACTGAGTACACCGGACCTCCCTCGATGTCCAGAGGGGGATGCGTCACTGGGACCAGCCTCAGCGAGGGGACCAGGCACCACTGGCCTGAGGAGAGACACATGAAAAGTCGGGTTAATGCGGTAATCAACAGGGAGTTGTAAACGGTACGTCACCTCATTAACCCCACTGATCCTCAACACTGGGGCCCCACAAGGGTGCGTGCTCAGCCCTCTCCTGTACTCCCTGTTCACCCATGACTGCGCGGCCATGCACGCCTCCAACTCAATCATCAAGTTTGCAGATGACACTACAGTGGAAGGTTTGATTACCAACAACGACAAGATGTCCTACAGGGAGGAGATGGGGGCCCTCGGAGTGTGGTGTCAGGAAAAAAAACCTCACACTCAATGTCAACAAAATAAAGGAGATGATGGTGGACTTCAGGAAACAGGGAGCAGGGAGCAGTCCCCTATCCACATCGACGGGACAGTAGTGGAGAAGGTGTAACGTTTTAAGTTCCTCGGCGTACACATCATGGACAAACTGAAATGGCTAGTGATACATTTATTACATCCAATTTGGTCCACGCACACAGACAGCGTGGTGAAGAAGGTGCAGCAGAGCCTCTTCAACCTCGGGAGGCTGAAAAATGTGGCTTGTCACCAAAAACACTTTTACAGATGCACAATCGAGAGCATCCTGTCGGGCTGTATCACCGCCTGGTATGGCAACTGCTCCGCCCACAACCGTAAGGCTCTCCAGAGGGTAGTGAGGTCTGCACAATGCATCACCGGGGGCAAACTACCTGCCCTCCAGGACACCACCCGATGTCACAGGGATGCCAAAAAGATCATCAAGGACAACAACCATCCGAGCCACTGCCTGTTCACCCCGCTATCATCCAGAAGGCGAGGTCAGTACAGGTGCATCAAAGCGGTGACCGAGAGACTAAAAAACAGCTTCTATCTCAAGGCCATCAGACTGTTAAACAGCCATCACTAACATTGAGTGGCTGCTGCCAACATACTGACTCATCTCTAGCCTCTTTAATAATGAAAAATTGGATGTAATAAATGTATCACTAGCCACTTTAAATAATGTCACCTTATATAATGTTTACATACCCTACATTACTCATCTCATGTGTATATACTGTATTCTGTATTCGGCCATCGCTCATTCATATATTTTTATGTACATATTCTTATTCATTCCTTTACACTTGTGTGTATACGGTAGTTGTTGTGAAATTGTTAGGCTAGATTACTTGTTAGATATTACTTCTAGTCAGAACTAGAAGCACAAGCATTTCGCTACACTCACATTAACATCTGCTAACCATGTGTATGTGACAAATACAATTGGATTTGATTTGATTTGAGTGTGCACAGAGTTCCAGATCTCCTCAGCACGCCGAAACCACTCGTCCACCGCAGTAGCCTCGGTATGGCTCAGATGCCATGGTGCCAGGGTTGGGTGATACCCCAACACACACTGGAAAGGAGTAGGGTTAGTGGAGGAGTGGCGGTGGGAATTCTGTGCATACTCCGCCTATGGTAGAAACTCCGCCCACTCCCCCAGCCGATCTTGACAGTAACACCGCAGGAACCTGCCCACCTCCTGGTTGACCCTCTCCACCTGCCCATTTGCTTAAGGCCGATACCCAGAGGTGAGACTGACCGTGACCACCAGGCGTTCCATGAATGCCTTTCATACCCGTGTGGTAAGCCAGGAAGAGGAAGGAAGCAACAAGCTTTGGAAAACTGGTCCACAATAACGAGAATGGTGGTGTTCTCCTGGAAGGGGGGACGGTCAGTTACAAAGTCCACCGAGAGGTGAGACCAGGGTAGTTGTGGAACCAGCAGGGGAAGGAGCTTTCCAAAAGGGAGGTGTCTGGGTGTCGTAGACTGAGCACAGATGGAGCAGGAAGAGATGTAAACCCGGATGTCCCTAGCCAAGGTGGGCCACCAGTACTTCTCCATTAGGCAGGCGATGGCACGGCCAATCCCTGGATGACGCCCAGGAAAGGATGCAGTCCCACACACCTGTGGGCACGTTGGCACGGTTCTCCAGGCACTGTGCAGGTGCGGGTTCCGTACGCAGGTCCTGCCGCATGTCGGCGTCCACGTTCCATACCACTGGCGCGATGATGTGGCACAGAGGGTTGATGTGGGTCTCCTCTCCCTGCCTCTCCTCTGCATCATAGAAGCGAGACAGGGCGTCCTCCTTCAAATTCTTAGAGCCTGGCCTATAGGAAATCGTGAATTGGAACCTGGTGAAGAATAGAGCCCACCTGGCTTATCTTGGGTTTAGCCTCTTCGCTGCCCTGATGTACTCCATGTTGCGGTAGTCCATCCACAAAAGGAAAGGGTGTTTGGACCCCTCCAGCCAGTGCCTCCATGCCTGCAGAGCCTTCTTGACTGCCAAGAGATCCCGGTCCCCTATGTCGTAGTTCCTCTGGGCGGGACTCTGCTTAGACTAGAAAGCGCAGGGCCGCAGCTGTGGAGGGGTTCCGGTACGCTGGGACAGCACTGCCCCGACACCTACTTTGGGGGCATCCACTTCGACGATGAAGGGGAGTGAGGGATTGGTATGTGCCAACAAGGGAGCAGTGGTGAAACGTGCCTTCAGCGTCTCGAATGCCCTCTCCTCCTCCGCCGTCCAACGAATCCTCTTTGGACCTCCTCTCAGCAGGGAGTTAAGAGGCGTAACCACCATGCTGAAGCCACAGATGAACCTCCGGAAATAGTTGGCAAACCCCAGGAATCGCTGAACTGCTTTCACAGAGTTGGGGATGGGTCATTACCTGACTGCTCTGACACGTTGCTCCTCCATCTCCACTCCCTCAATGGATATGAGATGCCCAAAAAGGACATGGACCTCTGGAAAAACAAACATCTCTCCTGTTTAACATATAGATCATGCTCCAACAGTCCTCTCAGCACAGACCTGACTAAGACATGCTAGACGCTGTCAGCAGAATAGACCAAATGTCATCTATATACACCACTACACCCCATCCCAGCATGTCCCGAAACACTTCATTGATGAAGGCCTGAAAGACTGAAGGAGCATTAGACAGGCCAAAAGGCATTACGAGATACTCGTAATGGCCCGTGGTTGTGGAAAAAGCGGTCTTCCATTCATCTCCTGCACGAATGCGCACCAGATTGTAGGCACTCCTCAAGTCCAGCTTCGTGAAGTACTGCGCCCTGTGCATTTGCTCGATGATGATGTGGATGAGGGGTAAAGGATAGCTGAACTTGACAGTGGCCTTGTCCAGTGTTTGATAATCAATGCAGGGGCACAGTCCCCCATCTTTCGTCTTGACAAAAAAATTACCTTGAGGAGGCTGGTCACTTCAAGGGGCGGATAAAACTCTGCTGGAGACTCTCCTGTACATAGGTCTCCATGGCCCCGGTCTCCGCATAGGAGAGGGAATAGACATGTCCTCTCGGGAGGGCTGGGTCAGACAACAGGTCAATGGCAAAGTCCCAGGGGCGATGGGGAGGCAGGCGTTTAGCCTGGGTCTTTGAGAAAACCTGGTGCAGATCCTGGTACTCCTCCAGTAAATCCACTGGAGGAGCACAGTCCGGACTTTCCACCGTACTGGTGTTGACAGACACCGCAAGACACCTCCCCTGACACTCCTGCAACCAACCCAGCAGTCTCCTCTCGGACCAGGAAATAACTGGGTTATGCAAACTCAACCAGGGGAGACCTAAAACAATTGTGTGCATGGGGCTGTCTATAATCAAGAAGGTAATCTGTTCTGAATGAGTGTCATGGGTCAACAAGAATCGAGAAAGAGGAACAGGAACAGTAATTGATGTACGAGCCCTGTCCCTATTGGACTATTATCCAGTGATCGAACTGGAATGGGTGAACCAAAGGAATGCGCTATCTAAGAGATTCCCGGCAGCTCCGGAATCAATCAGAGCTAACGGGAATGAAGGGCAAGGGTACTCAGGTAATTTAACAGGAAAGCACACTGGTTGATTTGACAGACAAGGAGAGGAGACCTTGCCTTCTACCTGGGTTTGTGCAGGGGAATTCCCTGGCTTGTCACCTCCTCATATCCTAATGGATAGAGAGGACGTCGGGGAGAAATTACCCCTTTATCCACAATAGAAGCAGAGTCCCAGATTCCTCCTTCAGGTCATCTTCGGGACCGCAGGAGGTTGCTCAACCAGAGCGCCATGCTGATGAGCTGGTCAAATGACAGCTGTAACTCCTCCCACAGTCTGCTGTGGAAAACGGTGACCAGAGCCAACTCGTTCCATCCGGTGGAGGTCTCGATGATCCGGAACTCCAGGGTGAACTCAGAGGCGGTCCTAGATCCCTGGTGTAGTCGGAGTAGACACTCATCCTCCTCTCGGCCCTCCACAGGATGATGAAACATCGAGTGGAAGAGGATGGTGAAGCGCTCGTAGGACTCAACCTCGGGTCTGTCTGACTCCTAGACTTTGGTACCCCAGTCCAGAGCCCATCCGGGTCCGTGCCGAGATGACGGTGGAAACCCTGTCTCTTCTGGAAACAGCCCGGCGTAGTGAGTGAGGTAAAGGTCACATTGTAGAAGGAACGCCTTGCATCTTGCTGGTGCGCCGTCAAAGCGCTCCCGGTGGGACAGGGGTATTCCACGGACCGGCTCCGGTGGAACGGTGGTAGGTTATGGTGTGGGAGCTGGTACCATAATCGGTGCTGGAGACTGGAGGGACTGCACACTCCCCTCCAAGCACAGGATGGTTGCCAGCACACTGTCCATGGCGATACCGAGTCTGGAGACACAGTCCTCGTGGTGTAGTACTGTCCCTACAATGGTTGCCAGCTCGGTCTTTCCTGCTGGCCATTTTGCTTGCGGGTTGGTTATTCTGTCATGCTGGTATAAAGGATTTTGGAGACAGGCATAGGAATACACAATAGGGGTTTTTAATGTCTGGTTGGGTTTTGCACAGCTCTGCCTCCATAACAATCTCCACAAGGGTGAGAATGTCCATGTTCTGGCGAGCAGTATGATTGATGTCACTTGACTTTGATGTCTCTAACTCAGCAACCCAGGCCCTTCAGAAATGACTTCAGGAAGTTGTTGAGGTGTTTTAGAACCTGTTCCAACTAAGACTGTGTGCCAGCCGGGGGAAAGAGTGGAAATGACTTGCAAGGTCAGTAGAACGGTAACGTAGGCATATTGGCTATGACCATAGGCCTTGTAGAACAACAGTGTATAACTTCAACAACATCTCACCATCTCCCTCCTTCACTGCATCCTGCATGTTGGACAGGAAGAAGCCAAAGCTGTGTTTTGCACCAGTATGTTGTTTTTTGTTGTCCCCCTCACAAGACCAGGGTGTATTCATTAGGGAAACAGTTTAAGAACCAAACAGAAGCAAATCGAGCAAACAGAACGAAACAAGAATTTGAATTTGTCCAGTAGAAACTCAAATTTGCGTTTTCCATTTGGAAAGTTTTGCAACAGAATCGGCATAATGATTACACCCCTGGTTGCATTTGGCACTGAATCTATTATCAATTCGTAATGTTTTTTTCTTATGGTTCTGCCTTGCTTTGCTGTATGTGTAAACATTTCTGCAACCTGGCATCTGACATGGGAGATGCTTCCTCTGTAGAGGTTGGCCCCTGGACGTATATCTGACTCCGGTTGCAATGTCAGTGATATCACCAAACATGAAGAATCTGTCCCTGATTTGTGACACAGTGGCATGCAGCCAGCTCCTCTTCACTTCAGGTGAACCACTACTGACGTGGTCAGGAATGAAACAGTTTGAGACATCTGTTGAGACAAATGGAAAAAAGTGTGATAACAGCAATGATATGTACATATTTGTTCATGCAATAGACATTATAACAGAGCTATGATATTTCAACTACATAATTACATGGTAAACAAATTGTAAAGATGTTATCTCATCAAATCAAATTTATTTATATAGGAAAAACTCCCTAGAAAGGCCAAAACCTAGGAAGAAACCTAGAGAGGAACCAGGCTATGTGGGGTGGCCAGTCCTCTTCTGGCTGTGCCTCATCGCATTCTAGAATCAAAATAAGATCTCAGACATGTTGAACATCAATGAAGTGTTTCTACTAGTTAGCTAGGAGTCCAATTCATGTTGAAGATAGCGCAGACTCATTTAATATCAAATCATGCAGTTACACACTGAGTAAATAAAACATTAAGGACACATACCATTTCAATCCCGAATAACAAAACAGACACGTTTTCAGTAAAATGTACTTATTGATTATTGTAATTTTACTTGTTCTGAGGGTCATGCATGTGAGAGACCTTTAGTGATTTTTCTGATGATGCCTGTGTGGAGTGAATATTGACCATGTTCACTGACTACACCATATCCTCAGTCTAGTGCTGTGTCCATCCTGACCTGAAACCATCATCAGACCCAGAGACGCAGGCCAGGACCAGAGTCATTATGACACATTACGGAACTGGGCAACATTCCAGAAGACATTTCTGGGTTATAAAATGTAATCAAATTGTAACAGAACCATATTAATGACTTAATAAGCCTGACTCCGCGGAAGTAAAGTAGAAAAGACCCATCCATCACAATGTGAATCAGAGTGTCTGAGACGACATCACTAGTTAGCAGACCAGACATCTCTTTGTCCGAGCTGGCTGGGTCTTGGGCTGATGAAGGGCAGAATCGCCTGCTGGGACAAGAACAGATAATAGTAGTTAGTATAAATGCAGCAAATATTCAGTGACCAGAGTCATTGGGGACAGTGGACAGTCTGCAGTGGTGATCCTATTATGTCAAGCTCAATGACAGATCAGTGTTAAAATATTTATCTTCTCTTCTTCTTTGTCTCTTGTCGGTTTGAGTGTGTGTGTGAAATGTGCAGTGCTATACTGTATACACACTGAATGTACAAAACATTAAGTGCATCTGCTCTTTCCATGACATAGACTGACCAGGTAAATCCAGATGAAGGCTATGATCCCTTGTTGATGTAATGTGTTATATCCACTTCAATCAGCGTAGATGAAGGGGAGGAGGCAGGTTAAAGAAGGATTTTTAAGCCTTGAGACAATTGGTACATGGATTGTTTTTGTGTGCCATTCAGAGGGTGAATGGGCGAGTCAAAATATTTAAATGCCTTTAAACGCTGTTTTTCACGCTCAACAGTTTCCTGTGTTTATCAAGAATGGTCCACCACCAAGAGGACATCCAGCCAACTTGACACAACTGTGGGAAGCATTGGAGTCAACATGGGCCAGCATCCCTGTGGAACGCATTAGACACCTTTTGGAGTCCATGTCCCGATGAATTGAGGCTGTTCTAAGGGCAAAAGTGTGTGGGGGAGTGGGGGGAGAAAGTGGCTTCCGTCTGGCCACTCTACAATAAAGGCCTGATTGGTGAAGTGCTGCTGAGATGGTTGTTCTTCTGCAACAGAGGAACTCTGGATGTCTGTGACCATTGGGTTCTTGGTCACCTACCTGACCAATGCCCTTCTCCCGCGATTACTCAGTTTGGCCGGGCTGCCAGCTCTGGGTGGTTCCAAACTTCTTCCATTTAAAAATGATGGAGGTCACTGTGCTCTTGGGGACCTTCAACACTGCAGAAATGTTTTGGAACCCTTCCCCCAATCTGTGCCACGACACAAACCTGTGTTGGAGCTCTACGGAGAATTCCTTTGACCTCACGGCCAGGTTTTTTCTCTGACATGCACTGTCAACTGTGGGACCTTATATAGTCAGGTGTGTGCCTTTCCAAATCATGACCAATCAATTGAATTTACCACAGGTGGACTCCAAACAAGTTCTAGAAACATCTCACGGATATTCAATGGAAACAGGCGCTCAATTTTGAGCCAATTAGCAAAGGGTCTGAATATTTCTGCAAATAAATTATTAAAACATTTTTTTTACATTTACAAAATTGTCAAACAACTTTTTTCACTTTGTCATTATGGGGTATTGTGTGTAGATTGATGAGGAAACCCATGTAGTTAAACAGTTTTAGAATAATGCTGTAAAGTAACAAAATGTGGAAAAAGTCAAGGGGTCTTCTGACTACTTTCCTAAAGCACTGTAATTGGTACACGTGATGCAAAAAAATTGCGGCCTTCCCGACTGTAAGTGCTTGTGATAAAACTTAATCCACAACTATTTTTTAGAAGCTATTGATACTCTGTGGCTAAATTATGCTCTCTAGCGTAACATTTCAAATGTTTTTTGTTCAGACAAGAGTAATATAATTTTTGGAAAAAAACGTGTTATATAATTTTGCCAAAATTGATTTCAATTCATCAGGGGATGCTGCAGCACCTCCAGCACTCCCTACTTCCCACGGCTATGGGAAACAGTGATGAGAAACGAAGAGAAACAGCATGAAACTGCCTCCAGACTGAATTATAGATGGACTCCATCTGCTGACGGAGGACAAGTCTGTCAGGCCTCCTTAGTGTCTCTCCTCTCCGGGCTCTTCAGGCACGGTGATCACACTCACACATCTCTACACTGGGAGACCCAGGGAACCTCTGGGACAGCCGGCTGTACACATCCTCTTGGTCAACTGTGAATGGCAACACCATACAGATGCCTGGAAGATCCGTGTCACCATCAGTGTCACTTCTACTGACCTGCTCAGCATATTAAATTCAAACCCTTTCAACAGAAGTAGGAACAAAAAAATATAACTACACACCGGACTAATATTACGCGCTATACTAAAGCTTCAGTCCTTTTTTGATACTAGAACATGAAAAGCAGTTCGGTAATTTAATTTTTGTTACTTTTGGTATTTCTGCACTGGGAGTCTGAGCTGCATCGTGTTAGCTCCCCAGTCCTCACTCATGCTGCACAGATGTCCTTAGGGCAATTTCCGGTGAAATTGGAGGGCCTGCAATTCAAATAAATTATCATACAAAATATGGATATTAAACCTTTAGGTACATACAAGTGTCTTATATCGGTTAAAAGTTTAAAAAGTTCATCTAACTGCATTGTCCAATTTACAATAGGCTTTACATCGAAAGCATGCCATGCGATTGTTTGAGGACAGCACCCCACATCAAAATATGTTTAAACCAGCACAGGTTTCATAAAATCACAAATAGCGATGAAATATTCACCTACTTTTTAAAAATCTTCCTCTGATTTGCAATCCAAACGGTCCCAGCTACAACATGCACAGTCATTTTGTTAGATAAAATCCTTTTTTATATCCTAAAAAGTCTGTTTAGTTGACGCCATCGATTTGAGTAATCCACTCGTTCAACATGCAGAGAAAGAAATCCAAATAGCTACCACTAAACTTTGTTAAAACAGGTCAAAATGCATTTAAATGTAATCCTCAGGTACCCTGAAATGTAACTTCTTAAGGTATAGGGGGCAGCATTTTCACTTTTGGATAAATAGCATGCCCAATTTCAACTTCCTGCTACTCATGCCTCTCCCTCAACGTCAGCAAGACAGAGGAGCTGATCGTGGACTACAAGAGACGGAAGGCCGAACACGCTCCCATTCACATCGACAAGGCTATAGTGGAACGGTCGAGAGCTTCATGCTCAGCGGTATCCACATCACTAAGGATATATCATGGGAATCACACACCAACACAGTTGTGAAGATGGCATGACAATGCATCATCCCCATCAGGAGGCTTACAAGATTTGGCATGGTCCCTTAAATCCTCAAAAAGTTCTACAGCACCGATGAGAGTATCTTGACTGGATGCATCACTGCTTGGTATGGCAACTGCTTGGCATCCGACCGCAAGGAGCTATAGTGTAATGCATTCGGGCCAGTACACCCCTCTAGCCTTGTGAATGGTGTCATTCCTGGTTAAAGAGACAGCTCACATTTTTATAAAATAAGCTTCTTCTATGCAAATGTTGTCGATCAATACAATAAAATAAGCCCCATTCACCTGTATTGTGAGTAGGCCTATGCTATATATTCTTGATTTTCTCAGTTTATCAATAGATTTACCTTTCAAAAAAAATATGAACATTATGTTGTTATGCAGTTAGATTGGTAAAAGCAAAGTCAAATTGATTGTACGATTGTATAATTGATTAATTAATGCATAACGTAACATAACGTAAAAATGTTGATGTAAAAAATGTTGATGTAAAAAATGAACATGTAATGCTGTTGAACTCAAAAGATGCCCAATGATTGACCAGAGCAGTAGCTTGAGTTTCTGACTGGATCAAGTGGCATTCTGTGACTTTCGCTAATATTCCTTCATTTGTTGTGTTATGATATTGTTTTGGTATTGAGTATTGTGATGGTATTGAGTATTGTGATACTAAACCTGGTATGTGGTATTGAGTATTGTGATGGTATCGAGTATCGAGTATTGTGATACTAAACCTGGTATCGACTACACAAAGAACCCGGTGACCTTCAAGCACACTTTCAATTGCAAGCACAATCTGAAGTGTTGTCCATATCTCAAGTCCACTACTTGACCAAAAGTATGTGAACACCTGCTCGTCGAACATTTCATTCCAAAATCATGGGCATTAATATGGAGTTGGTACCCTCCTTTGCTGATGTAACAGCATCCACTCTTCGGAACATTGTCGGAACAATGCTGTGGTGACTTGATCCATTCAGACAAAATAACATTTGTGAAGTCGGGCACTGATGTTGGGAAATTAGGCCTGATTCACAGTCGGCATTCCAATTTATCGCCAATGTGTTTTATGGGGTTGAGGTCAGGGCTCTGTGCAGGCCAGTCAAGTTCTTCCACACCGATCTTAGCAAACATTTGTATGAACCTCGCTTTGTGCTCGGGGGCATTGTCATGTTGAAACAGGAAAGAGCCTTCCCCAAATTATTGACACTCATTTGGAAGCACAGAATTGTCTACAATGTTATTGTGGTGTTAAGATTTCCCTTCATTGGGACAAAGGGGTATAGCCCAAAACATGACAAACAGCCCCAGGCCATTATTCCTCCTCCATCAAACTTTACAGTTGGCACTGTGCATTCAGGCAGGTAGCGTTCTCCTGGCATCCGCCAAACCTAGGTTAGTCTGTCGGACTGCCAGATGGTGAAGCATGATTCATCACACCAGAGAACGGGTTTCCACTGCTCCAGAGTCCAATGGCGGTGAGCTTTACACCACTCCTGCCGAAGCTTGGCATTGCGCATGGTGACCTTAGGCTTGTGTGCGCCTGCTCGGCCATGGAAACCCATTTCATGAAACTCCCGACGAACACTTCTTTCGCTGCCGTTGCTTCCAGAGGCAGTTTGGAACTCGTAGTGACTTTTGCAACCGGGGACAGACAAGGTTTACGCATTACGTGCTTCGGCACTCAACGGTCCCTTTTCTGTGACCTTGTGTGGTCTACCACGTCACAACTGAGCCGTTGTTGCTCCTAGACGTTTCCATTACAGGAGGTTGGTGGCACCTTAACTGGGGAGGACGGGCTTGTGATAATGGCTGGAGCGGAATCAGTGGAATGTTATCAAATACATCAAGCACATGGAAACCATTTATTTGATGCCATTCCATTTGCTACGTTCCAGCCATTATTATGAGCTGTCCTCCCTTCAGCAGAATCCACTGGTTTCCACTTCAAAATAACAGCACTTATAGTTGACCGGGGCAGCTCTAGCAGGGCAGACATTTGACAAAATGACTTGTTGGAAAGGTGACATTCTATGACGGTGCCACGTTGAATGTCACTGAGCACTTCAGTAGGAGCCATTCTACTGCCAATGTTTGGCTATAGAGATTGCATGGCTGTGTGCTTGGTTTTATTCACCTGTCAGCAACGAGTGTGGCTGAAATTGCCGAATCCACTCATTTTGAAGGGGTGCCCACATACTTTTACATATCTCATCACTTTTTACATGTTGCAGATGTAACACTGTTGAAGAGGCTGGAGTGAAGTACCTCAGGGCTATTAAGCTACTCCTACACACAGGGGCTTAAGTAATCACTCACTCACTCACTCTCACACACACACACACACACACACACACACACACACACACACACACACACACACACACACACACACACACACACACACACACACACACACACACACACACACACACACACACACACACACACATACTCACACTCACACAGCACCGAGCTGCAGTGAAAACTGCAGTTCTTGAGGAGCCCTGGACCAAAAGAAAAACAATGTAAACGCATAACAGTGATTAGGAGTACCACTCAGCCGACTCAGAAAGAAAGATCTTGGCACCACTTCAAAACATCAGCAGTGTCACCAGACTGATTATAGTGCAGCAGGGAACAAAGGTAACTCAATTCAATGGACCTGCTGCATCGCCTCCATATAATAATTACCATGGGGAGTAGAAAGTGGCTGTGGTGCAGTTAAACACAGACACACACAGGTATCATTAACCCATATACTGAAGTAAGAGATATTGTCATTCAATCTATTTGGCTGAAATAATTCAAACCTATAGAGACCAATGGGGACTGTGTGGCTTACTTCAATTGCCAGTTGCATGTACTGTAGGTCAACATAGTATATTCAACCATCTAAGTATATATGGCAAAAATAATAGCCTTTAAACAGACCAAAAGCTAAAGCAATTTCCCTAAAATGTATAGCCAAACTTCATCTGCCAGATTCTCCCTTAAAATTACCCTGCAGCCCTGGCACCGTACAGTACCTACCCTACCAGAACCCCAGCTTTAAATGGTCAGCCCCTGACACTTAACACCTCACGTAGCAGTATAAAATTACTCCTTTAAACTGCCCTCCTACCTCAATCTCAAACTTTCATTGAGGATTACTTCAAAAACTGCTGTGAGCTACTTTCTTCCCTCGGGGCCAGCTCTTTTTTCCTTCGGGTTTTAATTTTTCAGTTAGCCGAGGGGTCAAATGTTCCCACTGGCGGCAGCCATTATGCATTGTGATTTTCTAAATGAATGCTGACGCAATTAAGAACTGGTAGTGGAGGGAATTATATGACATTAATTAAAAGGAATAAAAAGAGGGAAGAGAGGGAAGATGTGAAAGAGGGAGGCCCATTGTGATGGGGGTGCCGGGTGCCATAGGTGGCCCGGGCTGGCCTACTGATTTACATGATCTGTAGACTTAAGTGTTTCTGCCTGCGATGCAATGGGGCTGGCTGCGGCTGGCTGGGGCTTTCTATGACTGACCCTGCTGACCCTGCAGAAGAAGCGGAGGGGAGTGAAGCCCCCAGTCAGCGAGCGGAGAACAGCTTCTTCCTGGTATATTGTTTCTGTAGGCGTCAGATAATGGATTATGTCCAGAAGGAAAGGGAGAGAGGATGGAAGATGTTGCCAGAGCAATGAGGTGACATGAGAGAGGTCAGCCTAGGTGAGGGTATGTCTGGTTTCCTCTTAGCAGGCAATGAGCGTGTGTGTGTGTGTGTGTGTGTGTGTGTGTGTGTGTGTGTGTGTGTGTGTGTGTGTGTGTGTGTGTGTGTGTGTGTGTGTGTGTGTGTGTGAGTCTGTGCATGCGTGTGTGTGGGTGAATGTGTGTGTGTGTGTGTGTGTGTGTGTGTGTGTGTGTGTGTGTGTGTGTGTGTGTGTGTGTGTGTGT
The DNA here is from genome assembly GCF_002021735.2 of Oncorhynchus kisutch. Classification (NCBI taxonomy): domain Eukaryota; kingdom Metazoa; phylum Chordata; class Actinopteri; order Salmoniformes; family Salmonidae; genus Oncorhynchus; species Oncorhynchus kisutch. The sequence continues at coordinate 11,573,671 of NC_034175.2, read as the reverse complement.
GTGTGTGTGTGTGTGTGTGTGTGTGTGTGTGTGTGTGTGTGAGTCTGTGCATGCGTGTGTGTGGGTGAATGTGTACCAACCAAGGGTTTTGAAAAGTAGAACTGTATTAAACAAAGAACTTTGTCATCGTAAAGTTTTTATAACATTCTTCTTCATTTACGACTTCTGTTAAGCAAAAGAAAATGAAAACTTTATGAATCTTTCATGCTTGAAAAAGCTGCTAATAATAAATAACTTAAATGTGAGCTCTGTACTAGCTCCTGCTTCCTCCTCCTCCCTCTCTCTCTCTCTCTCTCTCTCCTCATCCTTTGTTTCTTCCTCTCTTCTGTCATTCCTCCTGACCTTCAACAAACAAAGGATTGGAAATTCTCACAAGAAGAGTCAAATAAAACTTCCTTCAGGGCACTACTCCACCCTTTAGTCTGCAGACAAACAATTATAGGGAACTCTCAGCGGCTGTCAAACAGCTAGCATCTATAGAGGCTTTCTCATCTTCCTCTATTTACCGAAATTACAAAGAATATCATGAAACAATGTGTCTTGGCATACTGTGTAGACAACTGAACATATGAGGGAATGTTTCACTTCACAGTGAGATGTAAAGATCAAGTAAACACACACACGCACACACACACACACACACACACACACACACACACACACACACACACACACACACACACACACACACACACACACACACACACACACACACACACACACACACACAGACACAGACACATACACACAGACACACACACAGACAGACACACACACACACACACATGTGCATGTAAACACACACACATACACACACACATCCTCAGAAGCATGACGGAACATGTGATTAAGGCAATTGCAGACTGCTTTCAGCAGGAATCGCAAACGTGAACAGCGTGAGCACTGTGTACTCCAACCATCTTTATTCATTTGAGATGCTCTGCATCTGAGAGAGCTGGAGCTGCCAGCTTTTCAATGCACAATCAATTCAGTCCCGCACCGTGTGTCATCCAGTCTACATCAAAAAAGAGTTTGAAAAGTTTCTTACTAAAAATGTAGACTTGTTTGTAAAAATAAATTGCCAATCTTTACGCTCACTACCTGGTGTTGATTGACGAGATATAAAAAATAAATTTAAAAAAGCCTTATTTTTTCTCTCTCTCATCTCTGCTGATGCGATTAAGGAGGAACGAGCAAATTGCTAAGCCAGAAAACAAATATTCTACCAGAAGGGAAAGATGTGTTATTAGGGAATGATTCTTGCTTCCATGTTGTTTCAGTAATCACTCATATGTATGAGCACTGATACAGTACCTGCCTCTCCTTGTGGGCACAACAAACAACAACTATTTGCCAGTCAAATCACTTTGGATTCCCATTGAATAGAGCTAAAGTTTCAGACAGCAGTAGGTACTACTGAGACCATAGCTGCTATCTTCACACCAATCTCTTAATGAGGTTCCTATTCATTGGCATTTAAGGAAAACAAAAGCTTCAGGGCCGTATTCAGTGTCTCAGAGCAGAAGTGCTTATTATATGGACAGGGGGGACATGATCCTAGATCAGCACTCCTACTCTGAGATTATGTGAATACAGGTTCATATTCCCTCTCACTTCAATCCCACTCCTAAAGGTAGAGCTAGGGGCCATCTAAGGTATTTGGGGCACCGCCAGGATCTTTCACAATTCATTTTTCACACTTTGCCAGAATTCGCCTCCCTCGATCTTGTTGTACTCAGCATTCCATATTGGTGATGCAATTAAGTAATCTTTGAAATCATTTTGCTGTGAAAACGCTGGGACTGGAATGAGAAGCCAGAAATGTGATTTATTGTCTGCTGGAAATGGAACATAAATATTGATTGAATTAATTACAGCAGCAGGGAAAGAGCAGAAGGGAGGTGGCTCCATCACTGATGAGACTAACTAAAGTGGTTATCCTTAAGAAGAAAATAAATACATTACCTCAAACTTCTCAGAACACTCAACATTTATCTGTCGTCAGCCTCTCACCCCTCCAGCGTCTCCATTACTCTGCTGTCTCCTGGAGTCAAGTGGACATCTAAATCCACCTACTCTGACTCTATGTCCTCATCTAGTCAAAGTCAGTCATTTACTGCAGCTTCACGAAAGATGTTAAAAACTTCCGCACTGTAAATATTTTTTATTATTATTAGACAGAAAGAAAACACCATTAGCCTTACGGGTCAGTTGAGTTTATACAAATAATTTCCAGCTTTATGGCACAGTTTGGCCTCTCTATTTTTTGTTTTATCCCTGTACCAACCCTACTGTCGTTTCAGAGTAAAATTATTAGATACTAAGATATTCGCCATGATGCAATTGATTACTAGCATGGTGAGCAATTTCTTGTCAACATACTGGCTATGTGATTCGGTATCATCACTATACACACATGACCTTCAGTTAATCTGACGAGATCGGTTCATGGTTGAGGTGTGTGTGTAACGGAGGCCTCCACTCAGTGTTGAGACTTAAATGTTCTTTAATGAACATAATTACCACAGACCCAGAGCTCTCTGGCAGCCCACTGCTTTAGTGACTGACTGAGCATCCTTTCCTCTCTCTCCCCAAGTCTTTTTTATTCTAAATGCCATTTGCAAATGCTATGCAGGGCGACTTAAAAATCCATTTCCCACTTCACTTCCCTGTTCGCAGTTCATTTGTCTTGCCCGGTATTCCTATGTTTTGCGTATCGATTTGCTGCTGCCTGCTCCTGTCCAGGCGGTATGTTCTGGGCGCTCCGGGGCTGAAGGGGACCTTCAAAGGGAAGCGGTCGGTAATGGAGTCATCTCCTCGTTATCCTCCATGTCCCTGGGATCTAACCATAACGGGAGAGACCAGACCGGGTCAGACTGAACCACACAGGAGCAGATTAAAACAAACCAGACCAGAAACAAACCAGACCAACCCAGACCAGAACAGACTAGTCCAGACCGTGTGCCATAGATCTGACTCCGTCCAGATCAGAGGAAGAAAACTGTGTCACTAAAACAGAACTCACCTGTGAACAGATAACAGTAGGAAATGATATGTTTCTCCTTATAATTCAAGACAGATCCAAGTCGCGTTGTATAGTTTGCACAAAGGAATATGTTTTCTACATCATTCTGGCATTGTTGAACAGAATGTGAATCACTGGTCAAGAGCCCCCACATTTCCTGGAGTGCCAGGGATTCTAGGAACACAGTTAAAGACAGAAACACACACACACACACACACACACACACAGGCACACACAGGCACACCCAGGCACACAGACACACACACAGACACACACACAGACACACAGTGGCAGGTAGGTAAGTGGGTTTCGAGTGTAGAGCTAACAAGCCAAGTGGCTATATTTAGCTTGCGAAACTGAAAAATTCAGTTTAAATGTATTTGGCTAAGGTGTATGTAAACTTCTGACTTCAACTGTATATTATATATATATTGTACGGTCTCATTGAGACAAGTTTATTTAATAATTTGGTGTGATTCCAGCCTGAGCTGTGCTGTATCAAGCCTGGAGCTGGTGTTGTGGTCCGTGACCAACAGAGAGAGAGAGAGTCTCAGCCTCCAGTATTTATGCTGCAGTAGTTTATGTGTCGGGGGGCTAGGGTCAGTTTGTTATATCTGGAGTACTTCTCCTGTCCTATTCGGTGTCCTGTGTGAATCTAAGTGTGCGTTCTCTAATTCTCTCCTTCTCTCTCTCGGAGGACCTGAGCCCTAGGACCATGCCCCAGGATTACCTGACATGATGACTCCTTGCTGTCCCCAGTCCATCTGACCTGCTCCAGTTTAAACTGTTCTGCCTTATTATTATATGACCATGCTGGTCATTTATGAACATTTGAACATCTTGGCCATGTTCTGTTATAATCTCCACCCGGCACAGCCAGAAGAGGACTGGCCACCCCACATAGCCTGGTTCCTCTCTAGGTTTCTTCCTAGGTTTTGGCCTTTCTAGGGAGTTTTTCCTAGCCACCGTGCTTCTACACCTGCATTGCTTGCTGTTTGTGGTTTTAGGCTGGGTTTCTGTACAGCACTTTGAGATATCAGCTGATGTACGAAGGGCTATATAAATACATTTGATTTGATTTGATTTGCCTGCCACTGGAGGATGTGCGTGTCAACCAGGGTACTCCTTCATTTCCTACTATGAGAGAAATCAGCTCTGTGGGTATCTACAGTACATCCGATCCACCCAACCAACCCACACAATACCATCACAACAACCCTGAGGCCTTCACTTTTCCTTCAGTCAAGAGTTTAATGACACACACACACACGCGCACACACAAACACACACACGCGAGCACACACACACACAAACTACTGATGAAACTGATGAAACCCAGACTCTGCATTTTACATCTTTTCATAGAGTTGGCATATTACAGAAGGATGTAAATGACAGTATTTAATTCCCACCTGACATACAATCATAATGTAATGAATTGCTGATGTCATGGATGTGGGCCTTGTCACAGGAACCTGATGACAGCAGCAATTACAGAAACACTTTGAAAAGATTCTGGAGGCGGAAAAAATATTCTGTAGTCAGGATCAATAGCATAAAACCTCAGCTCACTCAGACAGCTCAGAGAGATGGACAGGTTTCATCTCTCAATCCATATAGCAGAGCCCTATATGCAGGGAAACACAGCAAGAAGAAAACATGCGAGGTGAGTTTGTATTGTATTGTATACATTCATTTATTGTGAATCTTGGAGAAAAAAATAGTTCAGCTCCTAGACAGAAGGGTTCCAGAAGGGTTTTTCATCTGTCCCCATAGGAGAACCCATTTTGGTTCCAGGTACAAAGAACGATTTTGTTTTCCGTGTAGAACCCTCTGTGTAAAGGGTTCTACGTGAAACTCAAAAGGGTTCTAGCTGGAAACAAAGGGGTTCTACCTTGAACCAAAATGGTTATTTAAAGTTTTCTCCTATGGGGACAGCTGAAGAACCCTTTAAAGATTCTAGATAGCACCTTTTTTTCTAAGAGTGTAACATAATGAAATCTGTTCATGATCACAATCCTGACATGACATTTCCCAAATGAAATGCAATCCTGTCATGATACATGACCACTACTTGGATATTTCTACTTATAACAGCAAGCAATCCACTCAACCCTTTTATTTATTTTTTATTTCACCTTTATTTAACCAGGTAGGCTAGTTGAGAACACCTTTATTTAACCAGGTAGGCTAGTTGAGAACACCTTTATTTAACCAGGTAGGCTAGTTGAGAACAAGTTCTCATTTACAACTGCGACCTTGCCAAGATAAAGCATAGCAGTGTGAACAGACAACACAGAGTTACACATGGAGTAAACAATTAACAAGTCAATAACACAGTAGGAAAAAAAGAGAAGAAAAAGAGAGTCTATATACATTGTGTGCAAAAGGCATGAGGAGGTAGGCAAATAATTACAATTTTGCAGATGAACACTGGAGTGAAAAATGATCAGATGGTCATGTACAGGTAAAGATACTGGTGTGCAAAAGATCAGAAAAGTAAATGAATATAACAGTATGGGGATGAGGTAGGTAAATTGGGGGGGCTATTTACCGATAGACTATGTACAGCTGCAGCGATCGGTTAGCTGCTCAGATAGCAGATGTTTAAAGTTGGTGAGGGAGATAAAAGTCTCCAACTTCATTGATTTTTGCAATTCGTTCCAGTCACAGGCAGCAGAGAACTGGAACGAAAGGTGGCCAAATGAGGTGTTGGCTTTAGGGATGTCAGTGAGATACAACTGCTGGAGCGCGTGCTACAGGTGGGTGTTGCCATCGTGACCAGTGAACTGAGATAAGGCGGAGCTTTACCTAGCATGGACTTGTAGATGACCTGGAGCCAGTGGGTCTGGCGACGAATATGTAGCGAGGGCCAGCCGACTAGAGCATACAGGTCACAGTGGTGGGTGGTATAAGGTGCTTTAGTAACAAAACGGATGGCACTGTGATAAACTGCATTCAGTTTGCTGAGTAGAGTATTGGACGCTATTTTGTAGATGACATCGCCGAAGTCGAGGATCGGTAGGATAGTCAGTTTTACTAGGGTAAGTTTGGCGGCATGAGTGAAGGAGGCTTTGTTGCGGAATAGAAAGCCGACTCTAGATTTGATTTTAGATTTGAGATGTTTGATATTTGTCTGGAAGGAGAGTTTACAGTCTAGCCAGACACCTAGGTACTTATAGATGTCCACATATTCTAGGTCGGAACCATCCAGGGTGGTGATGCTAGTCGGGCGTGCGGGTGCAGGCAGCGAACGGTTGAAAAGCATGCATTTGGTTTTACTAGCGTTTAAGAGCAGTTGGAGGCCACGGAAGGAGTGTTGTATGGCGTTGAAGCTCGTTTGGAGGTTAGATAGCACAGTGTCCAAGGAAGGGCCGGAAGCATACAGAATGGTGTCGTCTGCGTAGAGGTGGATCAGGGAATCGCCCGCAGCAAGAGCAACATCATTGATATATACAGAGAAAAGAGTCGGCCCGAGAATTGAACCCTGTGGCACCCCCATAGAGACTGCCAGAGGACCGGACAACATGTCCTCCGATTTGACACACTGAACTCTGTCTGCAAAGTAGTTGGTGAACCAGGCAAGGCAGTCATTAGAAAAACCGAGGCTACTGAGTCTGCCAATAAAAATATGGTGATTGAGAGTCGAAAGCCTTGGCCAGGTCGATGAAGACGGCTGCACAGTACTGTCTTTTATCGATGGCGGTTATGATATCGTTTAGTACCTTGAGCGTGGCCTAGGTGCACCCGTGACCGGCTCGGAAACCAGATTGCACAGCGGAGAAGGTACGGTGGGATTCAAGATGGTCAGTGACCTGTTTGTTGACTTGGCTTTCGAAGACCTTAGATAGGCAGGGCAGGATGGATATAGGTCTGTAACAGTTTGGGTCCAGGGTCTCCCCCTTTGAAGAGGGGGATGACTGCGGCAGCATTCCAATCCTTGGGGATCTCAGACGATATGAAGAGAGGTTGAACAGGCTGGTAATAGGGGTTGCGACAATGGCGGCGGATAGTTTCAGAAATAGAGGGTCCAGATTGTCAAGCTCAGCTGATTTGTACCCTGTCTAATAGCCAGGTCCTATGGAAGGGATCTGTTAGTGACCCATATCTGATTAGTCGTTTGGGAGCAGCTGCGGAGCGTTTGATTGGTGCGTGGGGTTGGAATGCCTGTGTGTCAGGTTGTGCCCTCTCCAACCTGCCTGTGTGTGTGGCCCTCTGTTGATCTGTGTCTAGTTGGTCAGGGAGGGAAACCATCTGATACCTGATGACTATTAGAGTGCTTTCTGGGATCAGTTTGAGCCGAGGCATCATATGGGATGCAAGACACATCTCTGACAGACTATGGTTCCGCTCACTGAACTGGGTGTGCCTTGGCTATGAATCCAAGCTAATGCAATTGACAGAGCTGACAAGCTCTAAAAAGTCTTGGGGCCTGTTGGGCCTTCACCAAAGTACTCTTTCTCTGGCTGTCTCCATCTATCTATACAGTCTTTCTTTCTGGTTCCTACCTTGATTTCCTCAATCACATTTCCTCCCCTTTTTCCTGCCCCACCCTCCCTCCTCACCCTCTTCCCTCTCTCTAGTTTGTTTTGGTGCTGCTCCCCAGGGCCTCTGTGTAATGTGGTTACCTCGTCACCTGTACCACATCTCTGAGGTGCGTTGTTTGTGTTGCTGTTCCAGAGATTTCTGTCTTTGTTTGTGTTTCTCTATGAATCCCTGGACACAGACTGAACCATGTGTCACTGAGTAAGATGTAGCATTATCAGCAAGGGTGACTTCAGTGGCGGAATTGACCTTTCTCCCTTCTGTACATGTAGCAAGGCATTCACTCACATTCCCACATACTGCTGCTCACTTAAACCCATTACTGTTGCTGTAAAGGCCCTGGTATGACAGATAAGGACTAGGCTATATACGCCATCGATACCGGGAAGCTGATCAGCGTGAAGTGGCAACACTCTTTCTCTCTCTTGTTCTCTCTCGTTCTCTCTCTCCCTCTCACCCCTCCTGTTCTGTGCTCAGTTTAGCCCCATTCCAATTTTCCAACTACAATTATTTTTTCTCTTGTAACTTATTTTTTTGTTTGGGTCTCACAAAGGCTCTCTGAGCATTAATCTTTGAGCAGTTTAGACCGCTGTATAGTGAATAATGCAGGGCACAGTCCGATGCTCCTCAGCCGACTTCACCTTGCCTGAATGGATGAGTGCTCAAGCTGAACACACACACACATTTACCTTCTACAAACCTTCTCCACAGGGAGTGGGGGAGTAAAAACCTCACAAACAGGAAGCAACATAGGATGTGTGTCATCTCCTTAAGCATATTTCTCTGTGTGTGTGTGTGTGTGTGTGTGTGTGGGTGGGTGTGTTTGTATGTGTTGAGGGTGGTTAGCCTTATTTTAAATTCAAGGCATCTATTCAATATCCAATAGCTCTTAAATGCCTGTAAGAAAGTTAAAGGCCACCCAGCATCCTCACCATTTGACCCTCTTCTGACCCTATAAATAAATTTGGAACTGGAGATGCTTGCCCTGAACGAATCTAATACCCATTATAACAACTTCTAAGATGTCAATTATATGTTAAAGCAAAGGGACATTTGGGTGCTCTGCCTTTTCCTGGTAGCCTCATTAGGAAGACAACATCAAACGCTGAGGCGTTGTGGATAAACACTCAGGGAAGCTAATCCTCCCAGTCTATGGTGTCTTAGGCCTTCAGCAATAATCAAAGACCACAGGTAGGAGAAAAACACATCTAGCACTGAGATTAGTAGAAAAGCTATGGAATGAAAGGAAGTAGATCGGAGTATAGAAGGGGAAACACACTTATTAACACAGGGGATCAAACATTCTCTCAGCTTCTAAGGCCCGGGATGCTTGTTGAGGTAAAGCTCATGTCCACACGCAGGCACACACACACACACACACACACACACACACACACACACACACACACACACACACACACACACACACACACACACACACACACACACACACACACACACACACAGACACACACACACACACACACACAATCACACATACACACACACACATACACACACCCACACAATCACACATACACACACCCACACACACACACACACACACAATCACACATACACACACCCCCCCACACACACACACACACACACACACACAATCACACATACACACACACACACACGCACACACGCACACACACACACACACACACAGGAAGGAGATAAATACCCTGTGTTCTGCCTCAGTACCACTACTGTTTAAATGTTTGTCATATATCAGATATATCATTAATAATTCCGGTGTTAATAGTAAGGAAGACAAATGTTGAGGTTGAGGGATCATGCAGGGTTTGTCTGTGTGTGTGTGTGTGTGTGTGTGTGTGTGTGTGTGTGTGTGTGTGTGTGTGTGTGTGTGTGTGTGTGTGTGTGTGTGTGTGTGTGTGTGTGTGTGTGTGTGTGTGTGCGTGTGTGCGTGAGCGTGCGAGAATACTAGCTTGAGTGTGCGATCATGCAAATTACTCTGTGTGCATGTGTTTGTGCGCACCTGTCTGTGTGTGCACCGTGTACATGTGTGTGAGTTGGTGTTTCTGCCTAGTGTGTTATCTCTGAGTGAGAGAGCTTTAATATGACCTAGAGGAATTCCATTAGCTTCTCTACACGTGGAGCGTTTGCTCCAGATCTTGTTTCCATAGCCCTGACCTCTGGAGCTGGGGTCACACTGTCTGACACTCATTTATGGTTTTGTGGATCCCTCAGTCTGCTGACTGCACCTGCCTCTCTCTCTCTCCCATTTCCTCTCTCTATCTGTCTCTCTCATTCTCTATCTGCCTCTCTCTATCTCTCTATTTCTCCCTTTCTCTCTTTCTCTCCCTTTCTCTCTCTTCTCTCCCTCTAGAGAGGAGGAGAGATGTCAGGAAGGAAAAATACCAAATAGAGCAAAGCAATCATTCAGCTGACTGTCAAGCTCAACAGAGAGAGAGTTAGGGAAAGATGGAATTAGGGAGAGAGGGAGAGAGGGAGAGAGGGAGGGAAAGAGGGAGAGAGAGAGGGAAAGGGGGAAAGGGGGAGAGAGTGAGGGAAAGAGGGAGAGAGAGAGGGAGAGAGTCAGGGAGAGAGGGAGTGAAAGAGGGAGAGAGTTAGGGAAAGATGGAAAGATGGAAAGAGGGAGGGAAAGAGGGAGAGAGTTAGGGAAAGATGGAAAGATGGAAAGAGGGAGAGAGGGAGGGAAAGAGAGAAAGGGAAAGAGGGAGAGAGGGAGGGAAAGAGGGAGAGAGAGAGGGAAAGGGGAATAGAGTCAGGGAAAGAGGGAGAGAGGAGGGAAAGAGGGAAAGAGGGAGAGAGGGAGGGAAAGAGGGAGAGAGAGGTGAAGTGGGAGAGAGAGGGGAAGCGGGAAAGAGAGAGGGAAAGAGGGATAGAGAAGGGGAAACAGGGATAGAGTCAGGCAAAGAGGGAGAGAGGGAGGGACAGAGGGAGAGAGAGGGGGAAAGAGGGAGAGAGGGAGTGTCACGCCCTGACTTTAGAGATCCTTATTTATTCTCTATGTTTGGTTTGATCAGGGTGTGACTCGGATGGGAGAATCTATGTTTTCTATTTCTTTGTTGTTTTTGCCTAGTGTGGTTCCCAATCAGAGGCAGCTGTCTATCGTTGTCTCTGATTGGGGATCATATAATAGTTGTCATTTTCCGTTTGAGTTTTGTGGGGTGTTGTTTTCCGTTTAGTATGTGCCTGACGGAACTGTTCGCTTTCATTTTTGTATTCGTTGTTTTTGTTTGAGTGATTCTTGACAATAAAGATCATGAACACCTTCCACACTGTGCCTTGGTCTACCCTTAACGACGAACGTTACAGAACACCCCACTAAAAAAAGACCAATCAGCGTGGCCAGGAGGAGCAGGGATTCTGGGCCCGGGAGAAAAGGGAGTGGAGGACATCCTGGACATGGGAGGAGGTAATGGCAGCGCATGAGAGCCTGCCATGGAAACAGGCGGAAGCAGCGAGGGAGGAACGGTGACGAGACCAGGAGTCACGGCAACGACTGGTCGATATTGGGGGGGGGGCACACGGGGTGATTGGCGGAGTCAGGGTTTAGACCTGAACCAACTCCCCGTGCTTACCTTGGGGAGCGTGTGACCGGTCAGGCACCGTGTTATGCGAGGATGCGCACGGTGTCTCCAGTGCGCAGTCACAGCCCGGTGCGCTCTGTTCCAGCTCCCCGCAGCTGCCGTGCTAGAGTTCAGCCAGGACGGATTGTGCAGGCTCAGCACTCCTGGTCTCCGGTGCTTCTCTTCGGCCCAGGATATCCTGTGCCAGCTCTATGCACGGTATCCCCAGTTCGCCATCACAACCCAGTGCGGCGTGTTCCAGCTCCCCGCACTTACCGTGCTACAGGGGGTATTCAGCCAGGACGCTTTGTGCCAGCTCTACACTCCAGACCTCCAGTGCGCCTCCACGGTCCAGTATATCCTGCGCCGGCTCTACGCATTATGCCTCCAGTGCACCTTCATAGCCCAGTGTGTCCTGTGCCAGCTCTCCACACTCACCGAGCAAAAGTGGGTATCCAGCCAGGACGTGTTGTGGCAGCTTCCAGTACGTCTCCTCAGTCCGGTGAGACCTGTTCATGCTCCACGTACGAAGCCTCCAGTGATGATCCATGGCCTGAAGCCTCCAGTGATGATCCATGGCATGAAGCCTCCAGTGATGATCCATGGCCCGGAGTCTGCTGTGATGATCCATGACACGAAGCCTCCAGTGATGGTCCATGGCACGAAGCCTCCAGTGATGATCCATGGCACGAAGCCTTCAGTGATGATCCATGGCCCGGAGCATGCAGTGATGATCCATGGCCCGGAGCCTCCAGTGATGATCTGTGGTCCGGAGCCTCCAGCGACGGTCCCCAGTCCGGAGCCTGCAGCGACGGTCTCCTGTCTGGGGCCACCAGCAACGGTCCCCAGTCCGGAGCCTCCAGCGACGGTCTCCAGTCCGGAGCCTGCAGCGACTCCAGCAACGGTCCTCAGTCTGGAGCCTGCAGCGACGGTCCCCAGTCCAGAGCCTGCAGCGACGGTCCCCAGTCTGGAGCCTTCAGCGATGGTCCCCAGTCTGGAGCCTGCAGCGACGGTCCCCTAGCTGGAGCCTGCAGCGACGGTCCCCAGTCTGGAGCCTGCAGCGACGGTCCCCAGTCTGGAGCCTGCAGCGACGGTCGCCTAGCTGGAGCCTGCAGCGACGGTTCCCAGTCTGGAGCCTGCAGCGACCTGTCCCCTGGCTGGAGCCTGCAGCCACGGTCCCCTAGCTGGAGACTCCTCATTATTCTCTATGTTTGGTTAGGTCAGGGTGTGACTCGGGTGGGAAAGTCTATGTGGTTCCCAATCAGAGGCAGCTGTCCATAGTTGTCTCTGATTGTGGATCATATATAAGTTGTCATTTTTCCTTTTGGGTTTTGTGGGATCTTGTTTTCTGTTTAGTGTCTGTGCCTGACAGAACTGTTCATTTTAGTTTTCGCTTTGTTATTTTGTTTAAGTGTTTTTTGGAATAAAAGGAATCATGAACACTTACCACGCTGCGCTTTGGTCCACTCTTCCTACCACCAACGAGAGCCGTAACAGGGAGGAAGTCAACATTCAGACAGATGATTTGGACCCCCTCCGAGTCTGCACTGTCCTCACTGTTTACACAGAGGAATATTTGGGTTTTACACATCACCGCTCATGACTTTCTATGTGCAAAGTCACTGGCTCTGACTGAAATTGAACATCACTTGTTTGTGAGAGAGTCAAAGGTCCAGTGTCTGATCTGTTGGTGGGAGTGCATAGGTCTGTATAAACAATACAGTCTACTGCACACACGCATATATGCAAACTCAAGCACACACACACACACACACACACACACACACACACACAC
>NC_034175.2:11528243-11555743 GCF_002021735.2 Oncorhynchus kisutch | reverse complement strand
AAGGAGAGAGAGAAAGTAGAGAAGAGAGAGAGAGTGGAGAAGAGAGAGTAGAGAAGAGAGAGAGAGAAAGAGAGAGAGAGATAGAGAGAGAGAGAGAGAGAGAGAGAGAGAGAGAGAGAGAGAGACAGAGACAGAGACAGAGAGAGAGAGAGAGTAAGAGAGAGAGAGAGAGAAAGGGGATAGGGAAAGGCGATGCCTAGTCAGTTGTACAACTGAAAGCATTGAACGGGAAATGTGTCTTGTGCATTTAACCCAACCTCTCTGAATCAGAGAGAGAGAGGGTGGGGGAGGAGGTGGAGGGGGAGGGGGTGAGAGAGTGAGACAGAGAAAGAGGGGAGGTATTTATTTGTGCCTTTTCCTCTGGAAGTCTTTCAGATCTCCCTGGGTTTCACCTCAGAAGGGGTTCCCAGCTGTGTGGTTGAACCATTTGAACACTGTCAGTGTATGTGGAAGCACAGGAGGGAGGGGAGGATGGAGGAGAGAAGGAGGGGTCACATGCAACAGTGCCACGGTGAGTGTATGTGGAAGCACAGGAGGGAGGGGAGGATGGAGGAGAGAAGGGAGGGGTCACATGCAACAGTGCCACGGTGAGTGTATGTGGAAGCACAGGAGGGAGGGGAGGATGGAGGAGAGAAGGGAGGGGTCACATGCAACAGTGCCACGGTGAGTGTATGTGGAAGCACAGGAGGGAGGGGAGGATGGAGGAGAGAAGGGAGGGGTCACATGCAACAGTGCCACGGTGAGTGTTGTCTCTTATAACAGACATAAAAGGCAGGGACAGAACAGAAGCTGAATATTGACTACTTCCTCCCAGCTGAAACCTTTCCATTCAGGCTTCTGTAACTCTACGCTACTGAAAAAAGGCAGTGCACAATAGCTTGCTGCTTATATTGGCTAGCAAAGTTGTCTTACTAAAATGACAAACATAAAATGTGTACTTTACACCTTACACTATCAAAGGCTGTTGAGTGGTTTGCAGTGTTTTTTGTATGGTTGTTTACATGTTGCATTGATTTTGTCAAAGCCGTTTGAGAATGCTAGGACAGGGACTCATGTCCCTGAAAACATGATTGGCAACATAGGGTTATTCATGTCTGGGACTCCCGAGTGGCGCAGCGGTCTAAGGCACTGCATCTTAGTGCTTTTGACGTCACTACAGACTTCCTGGTTTGAAACTAGGCTGTATCACAACCGGCCGTGATTGGGAGTCCCATAGGGCGGCGCACAATTTGCCCAGGGTCATCTGGGTTTGGCCGGTGTAGGCCGTCATTGTAAATAAGAATTTGTTCTTAACTTACTTGCCCGGTTAAATTTTTTTTAAATATTTTAAAAAATGTCTCAGCCATAGGTTACCACCCTGCACCTACTGGACATCATCTTGCCCCTGTGCCTACCTTCACCTCCCTTCACCGTGAGACACGTGACCCTGGACAACACCCTGTTATTCTCTACAAACGTCAAAGCAGTGATTCCGGCAGGTTCATGCTCTACAACATCCGTAGACTACGACCCAACCTCACACAGGAAGTGGCGCAGGTCCTAATCCAGGCATTTGTCATCTCCCGTCTAGACTACTGTAACTCTCTGTTGGCTGTGCTTCCTCCTTGTGCCATCAAATCCCTGTATCCAGAATGCTGCAGCCCGCCTGGTGTTCAACTTTCCCATGTTCTCCCATGTCACCCTGCTACTCAGCACACTCCACTGGCTTCCAGTCGAAGCTCGCATCCATTACAAGACCATGGTACTTGTCTACGAAGCAGCAAGAGGATCTGCCCCTCCCTACTTCAGGCCCTACACCCAACCTGAGCACTCCATTTTTCCACCTCTAATTTCTTTGCCCTTCCACCCCTACAGGAGGGCAACTCCCACTTAACACAGTCCAAGCTCTTCTCTGTCCTGGCACCCCAATGGTGGAACCAGCTTTCCCCTGAAGCTAGAACAGCTTTTTCCCCTGCACATTTTCAGAAAATATCTGAAACCCTACCTCTTCAAAGAGTGTCTTAAATAATCCCAAAGCACCTCTCAGCACCCTGTCCTCACCCCCACAAAAACATGTTGTGAACTAACACTGGCACTTGACTCTTTTCCCTCTTACTAGCTCTGACTCTGCTACTTTATTGAAGAAAACTTACTATTACTGTGATATGTAGTTGTCCCACCTAGTTATCTTAAGATGACTGCACTAACTGTAAGTCGCTCTGGATATGAGCATTGGCTAAATGACAAAAATGTCAAATGTAAATGATGACAGAACCTCTTGTCAATAGCTATCATACAGGGGAATGTCAAACCAGTGGTAATTGTGCATTTGTATAGGGACATGGGGTACATATGTTTAATATGAATATAATAAGCATCTGGATGTCAACAAAGCCCTCTAGAAATATTGTCAATTCGATATAAATAGCCTAAACTTCCTGTAATTTACTGGATGGATGTAAGCTACTCGAACGGCAGATGTGTGTTATTGGACCAGAATGAATATATTCTAAGCTTCCCACTCACACCCTCTTAAAACAGCGAACCTCCTATGCATAATTTTAAAAAGTCCACCCACTTGGAGGCGCGCGGGGAGAGCCATGGGATGCCTCGAGAAATGGAATCTCCCATTTGAGCTACAAGTATTGGCTAGTCTATTTTACGACCACTGATCCGGATATTAGACAATAGTCTGCGCAAAATCTGGTTGGATACATATAGCCTACATCTGAGTCACTTTCCGTCGCTAGGCTACTCATAACCTAACAAGGGAGCGACTAAATGTGCCATTTGGCAAGTGTAGGCTATAGCACGTGCAGCTTAACTAGTGCATTTGGAACTCAGTTAGGGAGTGTATGTTTTTTTATTACGCATGTGAGCACTTGATGTTGGTGTGTAAACACTCACTGTATCTTCAATTCAGATTCAACTATAGTTGCATCACATTGGCTACTTTAGACAAGACACCATTACCTTCGTAAGGAAATAATCATCGTTTGAAATGCCACGCGTAATTGCATCCAAGCATCTAAACAGTTGTTATTTACGCGACATAACATGATTTTACTAAACATATAGGCGAATTACAATATATTAAAAAGCAGCAAGAACCTAATCATGTCCTGAATAGATATTGCTTTGTAAAGAAGATCAAGAAAGGCACACTCTCGACATAAACAAAATCCCTCCGTGCACCTCGCTCTTCTCTCTCTTGCGTTCTCTAGCATACGTCTCACCCCCAGCTCTCTTTGCTGTGGTTTATTCACTTCGGTGTGTCACCCACGCATTGCTCCGACTCCATCTCCAGAAGGGGGGGGGGGGGGGGGGCTGCTGGGTATATGCGTTTGTGACGAATCCCAGGGCTTCAAAGACGGAAACCAAGTCCAGCACCCGGACAGCAGACACACCCGCAAGGACACTCCAAAACTGGGATGAACGATGGGTGCTGCCTTTAACGCGCGCACTGGTATCAAGACAAAACACCAGGAGCTATCCTGATTTTACGCTTTCTTAGACCTTCACTTCACCTGGCGCCTGTGTCGATCGAAGCCAGCGAAATTTGAGAATAACTTGATGACAAGGCATCTACAATAAATTGGGATTTAAAAATATAGATTTTGAGAGCATCTCTTCAGAAACAGGGGGACCTTTGAATTTGGATCAACATACTGTTAAAAGCTACATGGACTGGATTTGTATTCATTTTACTCAATGGAACTTTGGAATAACGCAGTTTTGAATTGCAAGTCTTCTCAGACTTGTTAATTTCATCAAAATATCTACATTCGGCTATACATCGGCTACGCATTCTTTAAATAAGTACAACGAACTAATTTTAATCAAGCTTGTGGAATTGTTGATTGTCCCTCGAAAGCGTTTGAGCTTGGAACACGGAAGATACGCTTCAATGGAACTGTTAACTTTTTCAAGGTAAATATTAGTTTCATTTAATATATAGACACCTCAAAGTAACGCGTTATTGTTACTTTCATGTGCTATGTCAATAACATAGTGTTATATTAATCCAACATTGGGATCTATGCTTCTCGCATCTTCCCTTGAGGCAATGGTGTTTTTAAGAATTTAACATTTGTGTTTGATAACATATTTAGTGAATTCATTTTGCAGCACCATGGTTTTAAGATAATTGTCGTTGATGACAGACTAGCAGCAAAGCCGAGGCGCTAGTCGGCAGTTTCAGGCAGGCAAGGGAGAGAGAAAATATCCGTCACTCATCACATCAACTTCTTCTAAACCCACTGGGCATTGCTCTTCTTTCCGTTCTGGTCCCTCTCAATTCGATTACTATAAGCTGTACAGCTTTGGAAATGGAGAATAGGGCCAGATGAATTTGCTCCGAGTAGCTTTTAGTGGTCCGGGTGTGGATTTAGTCAGTATCAACATGTCAAACAGACGCGCTCAGGGAATCACAGCGCGCCCAACTCCTAGCGCCCTCGCGGCGGCGGCGGGCTCTAGTAGGCTAGTCGCTGTCCAAGGTACCTATCCACTATCTCTGACAAACTGGATAGCAAAGTCACCACAACGAATATCTACTGTGATTTCATGGGTTTAACCAAACCCTGGTATTTGTTTTTGATTAAATCAAAGGGACCTTCCGGGATACAAATATGGAAGATGTTTTTATATGTTTTCGGAGATGCCTTTGTTGTGCATATTGATTGTTTCTCTAGATTTCTGTTATTATGTGACTTGTTTGTCCAGGCAAGGAATACCTCAGTGGCAATTTTTTTCCCCTTCTACCCGCGTTCTCTAGTCTCTGCGTTTGGAAGCAGCTGCACATCGATAGACATGTAGCTCTCCATGTCGTGAAAAATGCATTATTTCACTCCACTTTTTAACTCCATATTTTCTTTGCTTACTCACATGTTCAATAGTCCTTAATTAGTAGCACATTATGTATTATAACATTATAGGCTATCCTATCCCTATATGCAGAATAAAATAACTTGCTGATGTTTTAAGTTATTCAGCCTGTGTTGATTTATGTGGCCATAACTTATAGTGACGTGGCTTGCAGTGAAAATGTGATACATTGTGATTCTACATGTTGGTAACGCAGTCATGCTCTCTCTGCTTTGTGGATCAGTAGTCACTGAACACTTTGGGGCGAGCGTGTGATGTGCAACTGAAGCGTCTGTATCAATACAGTGTTTCCCCTAGTCTTAAATAGCTCGTATGGTTGGCATAAATAATACAACAATATCCTCCTCTATAGGGAAATAGGATGGTTCTAATATTTTCACCTAACCTCTTCTGGTGAAACTGTCCCCCATGTCCACCCCTTGACTCAAGTGAACGCTAAATGTTTCCGGACCAAGTCTCCCTCCCTGTGTGTAGGGCTAAATGTCTCCGGACCAAGTCTCCCTCCCTGTGTGTAGGGCTAAATGTTTCCGGACCCAAGTCTCCCTCCCTGTGTGTAGGGCTAAATGTCTCCGGACCAAGTCTCCCTCCCTGTGTGTAGGGCTAAATGTCTCCGGACCAAGTCTCCCTCCCTGTGTGTAGGGCTAAATGTCTCCGGACCAAGTCTCCCTCCCTGTGTGTAGGGCTAAATGAAGCGTTCAACAGCAGAGTGATCGAAAAGACAGAGACGGGGAGAAGACTATTTGCAGGAGCCGAGAGAACTATTCGGTTCAGTTCGCCCGGTGCTTTGCTGAATGGAGGTATCTTTAAGAACAGAGCGAATGTGTGTGTGTGTGTGTGTGTGTGTGTGTGTGTGTGTGTGTGTGTGTGTGTGTGTGTGTGTGTGTGTGTGTGTGTGTGTGTGTGTGTGTGTGTGTGTGTGTGTGTGTGCGTACGTGCGTGCGTGTGTGTTTGTGTGACATGAAATAGATCATAGGTTAATGTGATTGAGACTGAGAATTGGCGTTACATTTAGAGAGATGTCTGAAAATATTTGCGCATGGCTTTGGGGGTTGAGGATAAGTTCCGTCTTCTTACGGTAGGGGGGAGTCTACAGACACTCAATTCACTCCGCGGGGGAGACGGGACTAACAGAGCATTGCAGCGCCAGAAATGATTCCTGAGCACCGGGTGGGGTTCTCACGTGATCTCCTCGGTGAAACGGAGCGAGTTGTGTCGGTGTAAAGACCCGTGTAGCCTACCCCTGTTCCTCCCGTGTTTTAAATAGCAGTAAAGGTGTGAGATACTTCAACAGGTGAAGATCCAAGATGCACGAAAGGCCCTGTTGAACAAAGCATTCATATTTCATACACGTTCCTATTATTTTTCAGTTGTAACAATATGGAGTAAATCTGTGGGCTAGTAGTCTAGTAATGACACATCTTGATGCCTGTCCTTGCCTCACCATTCACCATTCTTCTCTACATTATATTAGGACTACCACACCACTTTCAAGGAATTCAGGTAAATCAGGTAGTGTCTGGTCAAAGGCCTGTAAGAGTAGGACTGGCCACACACACCCTGCAGCCACTGATATTAGCATACTATGAGTCTTTTAGAAGACACAGTGATTATAAATAGGCCTAGCCTCCACAGGAGCCTCCTGACTGTCAGGCAGGCATTATTTTACCTTCATTTAACTAGGCAGGTCAGTTAAGAACACATTCTTATTTTCAATGACAGCATAGGAACAGTGCCTTGTTCAGGGGCAGAACGACAGATTTGTACCTCGTCAGCTCAGGGATTCGAACCAGCAACCTTTCAATTGCTAGTCCAACACTCTAACCACTAGGCTACCCTGCCGCCCCAATCTTTGAGTAAGGGACAGACTGGGCTGAGCAAGCACAGGACACAGGCCCTTAGCCTTACATAAACCTGGTGTGTCTAAATCTCAGTGCCACCACACGCAACCTGAAATGGAAAACACACGGTGGGATACAGACAAGAGAGGGATGAAGAAACAGAGACATAGGGATTGAAATAGAGGAGAGACATGAGGGGATGAAAGAGAAAGAGAAAGATAAAAGGTGAATTAAAGGCGAGCGAGAGAGTGAGGGACCATAGAGAGAGTGTTTATGATGGAGACAGACATTCTGCTCTCTTTGTCTGTCACACACACACACACACACACACACACACACACACACACACACAATGTTTTGGAGTAAGTACACAGCTATCAGTCACCACTGAGCAGGCTGAGCACACACAAAAAAACACATGCATCCACAACAGACACAAACACAGGCACATGCATGCACATCTACCAACACACACAGTCTCCACTCTAATTGGTTGCCTGAGCAACATGGTGTCATTAAAAGCACAGGTGCACGCAATTCACGCACACACACACACACACACACACACACACACACACACACACACACACACACACACACACACACACACACACACACACACAAAGATAGACACCCTAGAGAGGAACACAAATCTCCCTCCTCTTTAATGTTGGTGGTAATGGTTTAATGACAGGACAGTGGAGAGTTCCATCGCCACAAGCATTGTACTCTTGGAGGTTGCTGCCCAGATCATGCCTGTCCATTGGCTCGCCTAATTAGTGTCTACAATAGGGGCTAGGGTTGCTGGGTGATGAGGCCTAGCCAACATGCATTGTGAGGATGCAGGGCCAGGCAGGGGAACTCAGTGCGAGGGCAGGCAACAGTTACAAAGTCCACCCGTTACACTATGACACTGACCAATGAGGCTCACTAACTCTGACCATCAACACAACATCACACAGAGTGATGATATCCATCCTTTGAGACAGACATGCTTGTTTGTGTTTTCATGTTTGGGCCTGTTGTGTGAAGAGGTCGTAAGGCTTTCTCATTAAACATTTACCCTTCTCTGATGCTAGCTCTCCATCACGCAAGGATAGAGTCTTCAGTTGGCACATCACTGGGCTTGTAGTGTGTTTTGGAGCAAAACATTCATATATATTGAAGCAATATGAGCTCAGAGGAAAAGTGAAGTAAGGTTGTTATAAACTGTATGCCAAGGAATGTTTTTGTTTTTTAATGGAGTGGGTCTCACTTTCTCTTTCATGCTCTTCTACAGCTGATCAAACAGGCTCTGAACTGCATGGCAGTAAGACATGGTATTGAATTAGCAAGAGTTCTTTTGCCTGTTATTTTTATCCTGGGTGTTCAATGGGGGTGAGAAGGGAATGAGGTAGAAGAGAAACACCCTCACATCTCTTATACGTGTGTGTGTGTGTGTGTGTGTGTGTGTGTGTGTGTGTGTGTGTGTGTGTGTGTGTGGAGGGAGAAACACCCTCACACCTTTCTGCTACTTCTGTCTGTCTGCATTTCTGGTGTGTTTTAATTACATTGGGAGTTGTTAAAGATCAGGGGGGTCTGGTAAGATAAAGGACGTGTGTGTATGTGTGTATGTGTGTGTGTGTGTGCGTGTGTGTGTGTGGGTGTGTGTGTGTGCGTGTACCCATACTGAATGTGCATGTGTAATGAGTACTGTAATGTACTGTACACTTGAGCCATGCATCATTGTATCCCTACAATGCAATGTGATGCTTTGTTAGAAAATCTTTTTTAGAATAAGTTATAGACTACTGGCAACAAGTTTGTGTGTCTGTTAAGGTTTCCTGTGAGTGTGAATCATTGTAATGTCAAATAAAGTAAAAGTAAAGTTGTAGTCTGCACCAACAAGCAGGCATGTAGGCCAAAGTATAGGGTTTGAAGGAGAGAAATGACACAGAACTTAGAAACACAGAGACAGACATGCTCTCTCTCTCTCTCTCTCTCTCTCTCTCTCTCTCTCTCTCTCTCTCTCTCTCTCTCTCTCTCTCTCTCTCTCTCTCTCTCTCTCTCTCTCTCTCTCTCTCTCTCTCTCTCTCTCTCTCTCTCTCTCTCTCTCTCTCTCTCTCTCTCTCTCTCTCTCTCTCTCTCTCTCTCTCTCTCTCTCTCTCTCTCTCTCTCTCTCTCTCTCTCTCTCTCTCTCTCTCTCTCTCTCTCTCACACACACACACACACACAGAGACAGACACAGAGACAGACACAGGCATGCTCCCTCTTTCTCTACTTCTCTCCTTCTCCCTCTCTCTCACACACACACTGTACACAGAGACAGACACAGGCATGCTCCCTCTTTCTCTACTTCTCTTCTGTCTCTCTCTCTCACACACACACACACACACACTGTACACAGAGACAGACACAGGCATGCTCTCTACTTCTCTCTCTCTCTCTCTCTCTCTCTCTCTCTCTCTCTCTCTCTCTCTCTCTCTCTCTCTCTCTCTCTCTCTCTCTCTCTCTCTCTCTCTCTCTCTCTCTCTCTCTCTCTCTCTCTCTCTCTCTCTCTCTCTCTCTCTCTCTCTCTCTCTCTCTCTCTCTCTCTCTCTCTCTCTCTCTCTCTCTCTCTCTCTCACACACACACACTGTACACAGAGACAGACACAGGCATGCTCCCTCTTTCTCTACTTCTCTCCTTCTCCCCCTCTCTCTCTCTCTCTCTCTCTCTCTCTCACACACACACTGTACACAGAGACAGACACAGGCATGCTCCCTCTTTCTCTACTTCTCTTCTGTCTCTCTCTCACACACACACACACACACACACACACACACACACACACACACACACACACACTGTACACAGATGCTCTGGCGTAGAACTCACAGATGGCTGTCTTTCTGCTTCCTCCACAGTTTTCTTTCAGGGGTTGTGACCTTCTGTTGGGGTAGAGAACAGGCCAGAATGTAACTTCTATTGGATGGGTTTTTTACATTCAGCTATCTGTATTTTAGCTTTCTATTTTAGCTTTATGTTGATGTGGACTGTTTAAGATTCAATTTGAATGCATTTTTTGATACAACTATTTCACACATTGTGGTTTTACAGGATATGTGGCTACTGTGTCTATGTTAGAGGTACATTTCAATTAAAATGTCAATATACACATTGCAATTCTGTTTGTTCATGTTGGTTGTTGTTTTTTTCTGAAAAATAAATATTAATTCTTATTAGCTTATATTTTGTTTACAAAACCCAATGATAAAAGACAGGTTGTTGGATCCAATCATTTCTCCCCAGTATGTCTGTATACTCCCTGATGAGAACAAGGCATGGTTGTGCTTTGATCTCAAGTCCCTTAGATCATCATCTGTATCAGATACCACATCTCAGTGAGTCTCCATTGAATCCCCTCTGATTCCTCTATGAGTTAGTTAGCCTAGTGTAAACACAGGAACTCATCAGAGTTACCTCTATTCTCCACTCTAATTGGTTGCCTGAGCAATATGGTATCATTAAAATTATTAAAATACTGAAAGCTGTATCATTACAAAATGTCAAAATGCTGAAAGCTGTTGTACATAGGATCAAAGAATCTGTTTTTATTTTTGAGTAGTGAGTAGGGTTGCAAAATTCCTAGAACCTTCAATAAACTCCCTGGTTTTCCCAACATCCTAGACGGAGGGAATTTATTGAAAGTTTCTGGAATTTTTCAACCCCAAAAGTGAGTATTATTATAGGGTAGGTGTGTTTTAAGATAGTCCATATTGGAATTATAACACTGAATGGTAGCATTCAAAATCATACTTAATTCCACATGTTGCAACAGAAAAGAGAAGATAAGGATGTAGTAAGGTTTATTTGAGCTTGTACACATTCACAGCTGAAAGCTGAATTGCTGAATTGCAGTATACAGACAAAAGGAAACAAAAAAAAGACGATTTTAAGGTGAAATAAAGAGTTGAAATAGATCAAGTTGAATTAGCATAAATGTCTGATCGTGTGACATAGTATGTTATGAAGTTCTATGTCTTAATATTGATAGGGTAAAATGGCGCCGGAAGAAATGTTTTTTTTTTGGTGTTATCTGTAACTGATTTTGTACATAATGTTTCTAACACCATATCTTATGGCAAAAAAAGAGCTTCTGAATATCAGGACAGCGATCACTCACCTCGGATTAGACAAAGATTTTTTCTTCAACAAGCAGGACACAGGATGTACTTCAGACACCCGACAAGGCCAACATCCCTGTCATTGGCAAGAGAAAGAGACGCAGGTATAGAGTACACAGGGCGGAGTGCCTCGTAAGGATCCACAGACGACGAGTGGGAAAGTTGCCCTTACCATCAATATTACTTACCAACGTGCAATCACTGGACAATAAATTAGACGATGTACAATCACGAACATCCTACCAACGGGACATCAGAAACTGTAACACCTTATGTTTCATGGAATCGTGGCTGAATGACATGGATATTCAGCTAGCGGGATATACGCTGCACCGGCAAGACAGAACAGCACACTCTGGTAAGACGAGGAGGGGAGGACTGTGCATATTTGTAAACAACAGCTGGTGCACGAAATCTAAGGAAGTCTCTAGATTTTTCTCGCCTGAAGTAGAGTATCTTATGATAAACTGTAGACCACACTATTTGCTGAGAGAGTTTTCATCCATACTTTTTGTTTATTTACCACCACAGACAGGTGCTGGCACTAAGACACGCAGTCAGCTGTATAAGGGAATAAGCAAACAGGAAACCGCTCACCCAGAGGCGTCACTCCTAGTGGCCAGGGAGTTTAATGCATGGAAACTTAAATCATTTCTACCTAATTTCTATCAACATGTTAAATGTGCAACAAGAGGGGAAGAAATTCTAGATCACCTGTACTCCACACACAGAGACGCATACAATGTTCTCCCTCGCCCTCCATTTGGTAAATCTGACCACAATTGTATCCTCCTGATTCCGGCTTACAAGCAAAAATTATAAAAAGTGGTCAGAGAAGCAGATGCTAAACTACAGGAATGTTTTGTTAGCACAGACTGGAACATGTTCCGGGATTCTTCCGATGGCATTGAGGAGTACATCACATCAGTCACTGGCTTTATCAGCAATTGCATCGAGGACGTTGTCCCCACAGTGACTGTATGTACATACCCCAACCAGAAGCCATGGATTACAGGCAATATTCGCACTGAG
The DNA here is from genome assembly GCF_002021735.2 of Oncorhynchus kisutch. NCBI lineage: Eukaryota > Metazoa > Chordata > Actinopteri > Salmoniformes > Salmonidae > Oncorhynchus > Oncorhynchus kisutch. Next base: position 11,543,864 of record NC_034175.2, on the reverse strand, counting down.
CTAAAGGGTAGAGCTGCCGCTTTCAAGGTGCAGGACTCTAACCTGGTATCTTATAATAAATCCTGCTATGGCCTCCGACGAACCATCAAACAGGCAAAGCGCCAATACAGGGTTAAGATTGAATCATACTACACCGGCTCCGATACTCTTCTTATCTGGCAGGGCTTGCAACTATTACAGACTTCAATGGGAAGCACAGCCGCGAGCTGCCAAGTGACATGAGCCTACCAGATGAGCTAAATCACTTCTATGCTCGCTTCGAGGCAAGCATCACTGAGGCATGCATGAGAGCGTCAGCTGTTCCGGACGACTGTGTAATCATGCTCTCCGTAGCCGACGTGAATAAGACCAATAAACAGGTCAACATTCCCTTGGCCGCGGGGCAAGACGGATTACCAGGACGTGTGCTCCAGGCATGTGCTGATCAACTGGCAGGTGTCTTCACTGACATATTCAACATGTCCCTGATTGAATCTGTAATACCAACATGTTTCAAGCAGACCACCATCGTCCCTGTGCCCAAGAACACTAAGGCAATCTGCCTAATTGACGAGAGACCAGTAGCACTCATGTCCGTAGCCATGAAGTGCTTTGAAAGGCTGGTAATGGCTCACATTAAAACCATTAAAACCATTATCCCAGAAACCCTAGACCCACTCCAATTTGCAAACATATCCACAGATGATGCCATCTCTGTTGCACTCCACACTACCCTTTCCCACTTGGACAAAAGGAACGCCTACTTGAGAATGCTATTCATTGACTACAGCTCAGCATTCAACACCATAGTACCCTCAAAGCTCATCACTAAGCTAAGGATTCTGGGACTAAACACCTCCCTCTGCAACTGGATCCTGGACTTCCTGACGGGCCGCCCCAGGTGGTGAGCGAAGGTAGCAACACATCCGCCCCGCTGATCCTCAACACTGGAGCTCCTCAGGGGTGTGTACTCAGTCCCCTCCTGTACTCCCTTTTCACCCACATCTGTATGGCCAGGAACAACTCCAAAACCTTCATTAAGTTTGCAGATGACACAACAGTGGTAGGCCTGATCACCGACAAAGATGAGACAGTCTATAGGGAGGAGGTCAGAGACCAGGCCGGGTGGTGCCAGAATAACAACCTATCCTTCAATGTGATCAAGTTCAAGGAGATGATTGTGGACTACAGGAAAAGGAGGACTGAGCATGCCCCCATTCTCATCGACATGGCTGTAGTGGAGCAGGTTGAGTCCTTGGTGTCCACATCACCAACAAACTAGAATGGTCCAAACACACCAAAACAGTCGTGAAGAGGGCACAACAAAGTCTATTCCCCCTCAGGAAACTAAAAAGATTTGGCATGGATCCACAGATCCTCAAAAGGTTCCACAGCTGCAACATCGAGAACATCGTGACTGGTTGCATCATTGCCTGGGACAGCAACTGCTCGGCCTCTGACCGCAAGGCACTACAGAGGGTACTGCGTATGGCTCAGTACTGTACATCACTGGGGCTAAGCTGCCTGCCATCCAGGACCTCTACACCAGACGATGCCAGAGGAAGGCCCTAAAAATTGTCAAGGACCCCAGGCACCCCAGTCATAGACTGTTCTCTCTATTACCGCAATGCAAGCGGTACCGGAGCACAAAGTCTTGGACCAAAATGCTTCTCAACTGTTTTTACCCCCAAGCCATAAGACTCCTGAACAGGTAATCAAATGGCTACCCGGACTATTTGCATTGTACCCCCCCAACCCCTCTTTTATGCTGTTGCTACTCTGTTTATCATATATGCATAGTCACTTTAACTTTACAGTACATTCATTTACATACTACCTCAATTAGCCCGACTGTTACGGTTTTCTTCTGTCGAAAGAGAGTCGGACCAAAATGCAGTGTGGTAATTTTGATACATGTTTAATAAACGAAAAAACACGATAAAACAAAAACAAGAAACGGAACGTGAAAACCTATACAGCTTATCTTTTTTAAAATTTTTATAAAAAATAATTTATTATCTTCAGTATCATTCATTCTTTACAACTCATAATTTTCATACATACTCAAATAATGGTATTTTAATTTAACTAATTTAACTAAACAAAAACCCCCCAAAAAACCTCAGGGGAGCATCTTCCCTCCCCGTCACCCTACAAACTACCTTTCCCTATCTCCCCGTCCCTAATCTATCCCCTTACAAATCTAAATGACACCCAGCCCTAAACCCCACTTCCACCTCTCCCGAGCAGCATGCTGCCCCCACTTCCTCTCCTCCCTCTTCATCCTCCCCCTCAAATCTCCTTCCACCCTCCTCACTATCCCTTCCACCCCCCAATCTCTCCCTGTCTTCACCATGTTCTGCCTGGCTTCCCACAGCCCCCGTTTAAAGAGACTCATGAGAAGCCATAGCAGAAACCTGTCCCTATCCGTCCCTCTCGCTCTCCCTACACCTCTCTCTAACCTGGCCCACGTCAATACAAAATCCCCCCTTACCAAACCTAACAACACCCGTGCCCTAGCCCATACTACTCCGGCAAAGGCACAGTCGCAAAAGACATGGCGCACAGTCTCCTCCCTGCCACAAGAGGATCTTGGACAGGTGGGGGATTGCACCAAACTATACTGGTACATGATGGAACGTACCGGCAAGCACTTATGGAGGCTCAACCAATTCAGGTCCTTGAGCCTGTTGTCCAGACCCCGCGCCTGCACTCCCTCCCAGACCACTTCCGAGATGCCCACTACAGGTGCCGGACTCCCTGCCTTTCTGACTTCCTCGTACAGGTGCCTGTGATCTAAACCTACTCGGGCAACTTCAACCTCAGGGTGCGCACGCAGCCACGAGGACCCGTGTTAGACCACACCATTACGCTTCTCGCCTGATACGAGAAGAACACCCGCAGGAGGTAACCGGACGGGTGTATCACTGGATGAGCAAGCTCCGTTAACAAGAAACAAAAATTGTGTCCAGCTTGAGGGGGAAATGTGGTACCCCCCTACCTCCCTCCCCGATGGGACAGATCATGCGTGCCCTGGCGACCCACTCGCACCTGCCACTCCACATGAACTGAAACACAAGCCTCACTAGAGGCCTCCTCAGACAAGCCGGCAATGGGTAGATGTACGCCAAATACAAAAGAGACGGCAACACATCCACCTTTAGGACCAGGACTTTGCCCATAAAAGACAAATACCTAGCCTTCCACATTGCTAGCTTCCTCTGTACCACTGCGATACGCATGTTCCAGTTTAGCGTCGCTGAGCCGGAGGTCTCAAAATGGACCCGAGAATCCTCAGGGCCCCCTCACAGAGAGATAACCCCCCAGGCACATCCGATCTACCGCGCCATCTTCCGAAAAACTTGACGGAAGACTTTGCATGGTTAAGGACCGCTCCCGACGCTCGGATGAAATCCCCAAAGATGGCAAGGGACCTTGTCAGGCACGAGTCCAGACCACTTCCGACGGAAGACTTTGCATGGTTCAGAACCGCTCCCGACGCTCGGGTGAAATCCCCAAAGATGGCAAGGGACCTTGTCAGGCACGAGTCCTTGCACAGCAGCAAGGAAGTGTCGTCGGCGTACTGCGTCATCTTAACACGCAGCCCACCACTTCCAGGGATCAACAAGCCTTCCACCCCTGTGTCTGCCCTAATGGCAGCCCCCAGAGGCTCCATGTACAGAACGAAGAGGAGAGCCGAGAGTGGGCACCCCTGCCTGACCCCAGACGAGAGGTCAAAAACGTCACCCAAGTGAATATTTACACTAACTCGGCACCCCGCTCCGACATATAATGTACGAATCCATCCTATGAACTTCTCCCCAAATCCTAATCGACCTAACCCTCTGAATAAAAATGATCTATTCACGAGATCAAAGGCTTTCGCCTGATCTAGCGCTGCTACCATTAAAGGCAGTCCTCTATCTTCAACCCAAGCGATGGAGTCCCTGATTAACTGTAGGTTCCATCTAATATAGCGGCCCTCTACCCCGCACGTCTGATCCTCATGGACGACGTAGAGAAGGGCTGTGCGCAACCGGTCTGCTAAAACCTTTGCAAGTAGCTTGTAATCTACACACAGCATGGTCAACGGCCGCCAGTTGCCAAGGTCTGTTACTTCCCCCTTCTTATATAAAAGTGACAGCACACCAACAGCCATTGATCCCCCCGGGACCCCCGTCTCAAGGATGGCCTTCAAGACTTCGAGGACCACTGGTCCAAGTATACCCCAAAACTTGAGATAAAACTCAGCCGGCAGCCCATCCATCCCAGGCACCTTCCCTTTTCCCATCCTCCTAAGAGCGCTCTCAACCTCTTCTAGTGAAATCTGGGCCTCCATCCCTTCTCTAATGTCCTCTGGCAACCGCCTGGACAAGTGTTCTAAAAACACATTTCCCTGCTCTACATCTATTTCCCTTTCCTTAAATAAACCTTGGAAATGATCAGTTGTCACCCTGACCATATCCTCTGGTTCTCTAACTATACTACCATTTTCTTCCCTAACGCCATGCATTACCTTCCTACTCTGTCTGGCCCTAACCGACTTAAAGAACATAGCAGAACAAGTCTCATTGTGTTCTAGAAAGTCACTATGCGCACGCTCCAGGAAAGCTCGAGCCTTCCGCTCCTGCAACTCCCTGAGTTGCGCCTTTAGGGTTTCGGATCTCTCCCAGTCAAACGACTGCCTGCCTCGTACTCGAGTTCAATTAACCTTTGGATACGATCCACCTCCCTCCTCTCCTCCCTTTTTTTCCTCTTGCAATACCCTATTATAAAAGCCCTAATCCTCACCTTAACTAATTCCCACCACTCTAACACCCCCTCGCACATGGACCGGAGGCCTTCAAGCCTCCAAAAGAAACCATAAAACCCATCAACAAAAGCCTGCTCCTCCAGCACATCCCGATCTAACTTCCAGTACCCCCTACCAAAGAGGCTGGTGACCCCACCTGCAGGAGCACCCCGTCGTGATCCGAAAAGAAAACAGGCAACAGCCGCCCAGACAACTTACCCAAAGACCTGGGTACAAAAATATAGTCGAGCCTCCGCTCAACCCCCCTGGAGTTGCGCCATTGTAGGACCGGCCATTTTCGGAGTAGTGTGCAGACCACCATCAACCAGACCATGGCAAGCCATTAGCCCGGTAATGGTGCCTGCACTGCTATCGCCCCTATTCCTAAATCTGTATTAAAATCCCCCCCTATCACTAATTTCCTATTTGTGACACACGGGGGCGTCAGACAGTCCACCATCTCCCTTCTGTCTGCCACCACCTGTGGCCCATACACCACCACTAATCTAAATGTACAATCCCTTATCGTGACATCCACCCCTATAACCCTCCCCTGCATTACCACAAAAGAATCCTCCACTTTTACCTCCCTGTGCCCACACAAAATCCCTACCCCCGATGAGTGCACCCCCCCCAATACCCCAAACCGACTCCCCCTTGTCCCACTCCCTCTTAAACCTACTAACTTCCCCTCCATCCCTCAGGTGAACCTCCTGTAAATAACAAAAATCAAACCCCACACCCTCCAAATAACTAAAAACCGCCCTCCTCTTAACAAAATCCCTTAAACCCCTTACATTTAAACTAACAAAAGTAAAATTAGACCCCATGAAAGAATAAATTAAAAACATGAAATACACTCAAATTCTAAACCCAGACAGAAAAAAAAAAACAGGAGACTCACCCGATGCTCCCCTGCTCCATATCTACCGGTGAGAACACCATCCGTACTCCCGACATCCCCCCCTCTTCCTCCATCTCACCAACCCAGGATGCAGGAATAGTGTTTGGCTCCGGGGTGCCCTGCACCCTGGGTCTACCCCCACACTCCTCCCCCTCCCCAGTGCTGCAGCTGGTTTGGAAAAAAATCGGGGAGTCTGAGTCCCCAAACAAAAAACTCCCCACTTCCTCCTGTACCCAGTCCTGAGTCTTGTTAGGTGTGTCCCCACCCAACAGAAGTTGAGGGCCTGGGGAAACCAGCAGCAACCCAGAGGTTTCTCCCACCCCCCTCACTCTCTTGACCATCCCCTCCCTCTCACTGTCGGCCAATCGCACCCTCCTCTTCATTCTCTTCTTTGGTGATGGCGGCAGTGGAGAGATACCACCCTCCCCCCCGCCAGCTCCTCCACCATTCCCCTCATCTCTTCCACCAGGGCACTTTCCCCCCACTCCACTTGCTCTTCCAACGTCTCCTTCTCCACGGACCCTCCCTCGCTTTCTCCTCTCTCATGCTCCTCCACTCGGTTGCCTTCTTCCGCCGCTTTTCCTGGTTCTCCTACTCCCGTGCCTTCTGTTTCCTTCTCTCTTCCATCCGCCGCTTCTTGCTCCTCCTCCTTCCTTGCGGCCTTCCCCTCTGGACCTGTACTCTGGTCATAAGGCGTGCTTCCTTCCCCTCCTCTTCTTCCCCCATCCCCCGCTCCTGCTCCCCCCCCCCCAGCCACAGACGCATATGACCTCTGACGAGCTGGGCACCCCCGCCACAGGTGTGCTGACGAGCCACACTCGTGGCACGCCTTAGGCTTGTCACAATCCCTCGCCTCGTGATCCTCAGATCCACAAAATCTGCATTTTCTTGTGCTGCACGAGGCGAAAATGTGGCCGTAGGACTGAGGGGTAGCTCGGGACTGAGGGGAAGCTCAGCACTGAGGGGAAGCCCAGTACTGAGAGGAAGCTCAGTACTGAGAGGAAGCTCAGGCAGGTAGTTGGCTCTGGCAGATCCTGGCTGGCTGGCGGTTCGGCAGATCCTGGCTGACTGGCGGATCCTGGCTGAATGGCGGATCCTGGCTGAATGGCGGATCCTTGCTGACTGGCGGATCTGGAAGATCCTGGCTGACTGGCGGATCCTGGCTGACTGGTGGCTCTAGCTGCTCTGGCTGCTCCATGCAGACTGGCAGCTCTGGCTGCTCCATGCAGACTGACACCCCGGGTGCTCCATGCAGACTGGCTGCTCTGGTTGCTCCATGCAGACTGGCAGCTCTGGCTGCTCCATGCAGACTGGCATCTCTGGCTGCTCCATGCAGACTGACACCCCGGGTGCTCCATGCAGACTGGCAGCTCTGGTTGCTCCATGCAGACTGGCAGCTCTGGCTGCTCCATGCAGACTGGCAGCTCTGGCTGCTCCATGCAGACTGGCAGCTCTGGCTGCTCCATGCAGACTGGCAGCTCTGGCTGCTCCATGCAGACAGGCGGGAGACTCGGGCAGCGCTGGAGAGGAGGAAGGCTCTGACAGCGCTAAACAGGCGGGAGACTCCGGCAGCGCTGGAGAGGAGGAAGGCTCAGAGAGCGCTAAACAAGCGGGAGACTCCAGCAGCGCTGGAGAGGAGGAAGGCTCTGACAGTGCTAAACAGGCGAGGCGCACTGTAGGCCTGATGCGTGGTGCTGGCACTGGTGGTACTGGGCCGAGGACACGCACAGGAAGCCTGGTGCGGGGAGCTGCCACCGGAGGGCTGGTGCGTGAAGGTGGTACTGGATAGACCGGACCGTGCAGGCGCACTGGAGCTCTTGAGCACCGAGCCTGCCCAACCTTACCTGGCTCGATGCCCACTCTAGCCCGGCCGATACGAGGAGCTGGTATGTACCGCACCAGGCTATGCACCCGCACTGGAGACAGCGTGCACACCACAGCATAACACGGTGCCTGCCCGGTCTCTCTAGCCCCCCGGTAAGCACAGGAAGTTGGCGCAGGTCTCCTACCTGGTGTAGCCATACTCCCTGTGAGCCCCCCCCCCCAAGACATTTTTGGGGCTGACTCTCGGGCTTCCATCCGCGTCGCTGTGCTGCCTCCTCATACCAGCGCCTCTCCGCTTTCCCCGCCTCCAGTTCTTCTTTGGGGCGGCGATATTCTCCAGGCTGTGCCCAGGGTCCTTCTCCATCCAATATCTCCTCCCAAGTCCAGAAGTCCTGTGATCGCTGATCCTCACGATAAACAGGGGGAGTTGGCTCAGGTCTGAACCCTGACTCTGCCACACTCTCCCTGAGCCCCCCCCAAGATATTTTTGGGGCTGACTCTCGGGCTTCCGTTCGCGCCGCCGTGCTTGTCTCTCCAACTCCATTCTCCTATAACCCTCTTCGCACTGCTCCAGCGAATTCCAGGCGGGCTCCGGCACTCTCTCTGGGTCGACCGCCCACCTGTCTATTTCCTCCCAAGTCGTATACTCTAAACTTTGTTGCTCCTGCTGTCGCTGCCTGTCACCACGCTGTTGGTCCTGTTGTGGTGGGTGATTCTGTTACGGTTTTCTTCCGTCGAAAGAGAGTCGGACCAAAATGCAGTGTGGTAATTTTGATACATGTTTAATAAACAAAAAAACACGATAAAACAAAAACAAGAAACGGAACGTGAAAACCTATACAGCCTATCTGGTGACAATAAACACAGAGACAGGAACAATCACCCAACAAACACTCAAAGAATATGGCTGCCTAAATATGGTTCCCAATCAGAGACAACGATAATCACCTGCCTCTGATTGAGAACCACCTCAGGCAACCATAGACTTTTCTAGACAACCCTACTAAGCCACAATCCCAATACCTACTAAAACCCCAATACAAAAACACACCACAAAATAAACCCATGTCACACCCTGGCCTGACCAAATAAAGAAAGAAAACACAAAATACTAAGACCAGGGCGTGACACCGACTAACCGGTGCCCCTGCACATTAGCTACCCAGACTATCTGCATTGTGTGTCCCCCCCCACCACTCGCCAACCCCTCTTTGGTATTGTCTTTGACATTGTTCTCTGTAGATCTTCTATATTCTATTCTGAAAATGTATACCGTTTCAGTTTCAATGGACACAGTAGTTTATTGATCCACATAGTGTTTGTTTAGTTAATGATGTCAGTAAGTAAGGTGCTGCTCTGCATGGTTTTACAGGCAACTGTTCTACGAGATGGGTATCATGCTGTGTAAATATGCTTAGAAAACCCAATGATAAAAGACAGGTTGTTGGAACCAATGATCTCTCCCCACTCTGTCTGTATACTCCCTGATGAGAACAAGGCATGGTTGTGCTTTGATCTCAAGTCCCATAGATCATCATCTGTATCAGATACCACATCTCAGTGAGTCTCCATTCAATCCCCTCTGATTCCTCTATGAGTTAGTTAGCCTAGTGTAAACACAGGAACTCGTCAGAGTTACCTCTATTCTCCACTCTAATTGGTTGCCTGAGCAACATGGTATCATTAAAATCATTAAATTCATTAATATGCTGAAAGCTGTATCATTAAAAAAAAATTGCTGAAAGCTGTTGTGTATTTTTTGGAAGATGGTATGTAAGTCTACCTCACTTTGATAAAGTGGGGGATTCATTTGATAATGGACTTGAAAGTGAGTAGGGTTGCAAAATTCCTAGAACCTTCATTAAATTCCCTTTTTCTTCAGAAATCCCAGATGGAGGTTTCCCGGTATCAGGAGGGAATAACCAGGAAGTCCGGAGTCCTCCAACCAGGATTTCTGGGAAACCAGGGAATTTATTGAAAGTTCCAGGAATTTTGCAACCCTAAAGTGAGTATTTTTATAGGCTACAGGTGTTTTAACCCTCCTGTTGTGTTCATTTCATGTTCATTAATTCTGTGTTCCCGGTCTAAAATGACCACCCCATTATAGCTCATTATAAATCCATAATAATACATATATTATCACCTAATGTTGTGTTAGATCTTTTTATAAACTTAAGTTCTTGTAAACATTACAAGTTTTGAACTTCTATTTCCTATTTATGGCCTGTAGGCCTCATTGACCTGTGTTCATACAACTCGTTTTTTGAGTAAATACTGTGCTATTCATCACAGACTACTTTGTGTCCAAGTTTGACAAGGAGATTTGTTTTGAAACCATTTGAAATGTTTAAATAGTGGCAGGATTTTATGTCATCAACCCGGGATATGGCGTATCTCGTTGGGCCTGGCATCACTGTCTCTTGGTCTGGATCATATTCTGTGTTGTCTTCAACTTCTGACACTTCCTCCTCTAATGAATCTTCACTGTCAGTTTCCTGGCCTCTCTCCTCCTCACCAGTGTCATGATCAAAGATATGATATAGAGCCTCACATACAGTATATCGTTTGGTCATTGTGCTGCCACAGAATGAATTGTGAGCAAGGCCTCAAAAAAGCTTAATTAACCAGAGCTGCTAGAAAAGTTCTATATATTATTGAAACAATGTTGCGATTGTTTGTAAGAATGTCAACAGGTGTGGTTCCCATAGGAGAAAGATTCTATTGGGGAAAGGTTCCCATGTGGGTTGCCATGGAAGCCATGAAGGGGAGTGAGGTGTGTGTGTGTGTGTGTGTGTGTGTGTGTGTGTGTGTGTGTGTGTGTGTGTGTGTGTGTGTGTGTGTGTGTGTGTGTGTGTGTGTGTGTGTGTGTGTGTGTGTGTGTGTGTGTGTGTGTGTGTGTGTGCTAAACACACATGCACGTGGGGAGTCTGGGAGAGGAAGTGTGTCCGTCTGACGAATGGGCATATGTCTGAACTCAATTTTATACACTAATTGTAGTCTCACTAATTCATTTCTAATGACCGTTCATTTTTGACCAGGAACACCACAGGTGTACAAAAGTGAAATAAAACACCCAAAATGTAATGGAAATCACCTAAGTATATTTGGTGTGTTCAGATGCCCTGTGTGGACAAAGTCATGGAACCTTATGACAATCATATCAAATGAACTACATTTTTCAGAGAGAAAACTTGTAAATCGGTTCAATTCGACTGGAACAATGCAGGAGGGTTAAGATAGTCCATATTGGAATTATAACACTGAGTGGTAGCAATCAGAATCATACTTAATTCCACATGTTGCAACAGAAAAGACAAGATAAGGATGTAGTAAGGTTTATTGGAGCTTGTACACATTCACAGCTGAAAGCTTAATTGCAGTATACAGACAAAAGGCAACAAAAATAAGAAGATTTTAAGTGGAAATAAAGAGTTGAAATAGATAGTTGAATTAGCATAAATGTCTGATCGTGTGACATAGTATGTTATGATCTTCTACGTCTGAATACTTATGTAAATAAGGTATGTTAATAGGTTCTGTTTTTGCCACACAAAAAAAACTGTTTTTGTTTTGTCATTTTGGGGTATTATTTGTAGATTGATGAGGGAAATCATTTATTTAATCAACGTAATCTAAAAAATGTGGAGTAAGGTAAAGGAGTCTGAATGCTTTCCGAATGCACTGTATATATATATATATATATATATATATTTCTTGACAGGGCTGTCCTGAGGGTTGGGTGCTGTTTTTGTATGTTGGGTGTCATTTGGGCATCATACACTCTACATTAGTGAGGGGCACTGACAGCCATATGTATTGTCTTTGACCTTATTCTCTGTAGATCTTCTATATTCTATCCTGAAAAATAGACAGTTTTAGTTTCAATGGACATAGTACTTTATTGAACCCCATAGTGGGAATCTGTTTGTTAATTTAATGTTGTCAATAAGTAAGGTGCTGCTCTGCATGGTTTTACAGGCGACTGTTCTACGAGATGGGTATCATGCTGTGTAAATGTGTTGTGCTTAGAAAAATCAGATGCTTAGCTGCTATTGTTGCGTCTGGTCTGTATAATCTGGTGTTTGCACCATTCGATGATCACAGCAGTGGTTTTCTTTTCATTCTACATGTGTTTATGCAAGTTTATGCAAGCAACACTGAAAGTCTTGTAGTAATCTCCTATAATCATAGACCCATGCATCGCATCTCCCATCCCCACTCTCCTATTCTATATTTTCCGAACAGATGTTAGCTAGCGCTCAGCTGCAGAAGGATTGTCATTATCATAAAAAAAGGAATAAAAAGCAGTCAAAAAAAATAAAAGCAACCAAACGGCCGTGTCGGGTCCAGAGTACATCTGTTAGTCATTTGTCTTCCACTAGTTAATATGTTTACTACATACTGCGTTTATCTTCCACTAGTTAATATGTTTACTACATACTGCGTTTATCTTCCACTAGTTAATATGTTTACTACATACTGCGTTTATCTTCCACTAGTTAATATGTTTACTACATACTGCGTTTATCTTCCACTAGTTAATATGTTTACTACATACTGCGTTTGTCTTCCACTAGTTAATATGTTTACTACATACTGCGTTTATCTTCCACTAGTTAATATGTTTACTACATACTGCGTTTGTCTTCCACTAGTTAATATGTTTACTACATACTGCGTTTATCTTCCACTAGTTAATATGTTTACTACATACTGCGTTTGTCTTCCACTAGTTAATATGTTTACTACCTACTGCGTTTGTCTTCCACTAGTTAATATGTTTACTACCTACTGCGTTTATCTTCCACTAGTTAATATGTTTACTACATACTGCGTTTGTCTTCCACTAGTTAATATGTTTACTACATACTGCGTTTGTCTTCCACTAGTTAATATGTTTACTACATACTGCGTTTATCTTCCACTAGTTAATATGTTTACTACATACTGCGTTTGTCTTCCACTAGTTAATATGTTTACTACATACTGCGTTTGTCTTCCACTAGTTAATATGTTTACTACATACTGCGTTTGTGTGACAACATCTGGTTCAGAAGTGCTGACTGTCCAGTCTGCCATAGTCAGCTACTATAGAAGAGTTCTTGTGAAGTGAAGCATGTTTGTCTGTGACCTCAAACGTTCCGTTCCATTTAGTCCAACATGTTTATTTTGTTTTAGATGACGCTAGCTGCAGCTGAGAGTGTGGACTGTACACTGTGGGTGTAGGCCTACTGGGCATGTTGTGTAGTTTGGTTGCTCTTCAGTGTCCCTATATAGTGAATAGGGTTGTGTGGCATTTAGGACATTGCCTTTGTGTGTTTGGTAAATCATTAGAAATGTAGTGTCTCCTATCCTCCTCTCCCTTCCTCTCCCGTCCTCTCCTCTCCCCTCCTCTCCCCCTTTCCCTCCGTGCCCCTCTCTGTCTCTCTGTGGAGGACAGTGTTGATGGATGGGCTGGGTCAGTGTGGAGTGTTTGACAGTGATAGCCTCTGTCACTGCTCAGACAGTGTGCTTGTCCCTCTTATCTTTCCCTCCCTCTCTATCTCCCTAACTTTCCTCAGACCCTCTCTGGATTATTGGCAGTTGTCTCAGGATACTGAGGCTGAGTATTCCTCTGTGGGAGGATTGGATCATGTGGATATAGGGGGTAGTGGAGTGATGGCTGCAGATGGGCGTAAGTAAAGAAGTAGATGTGGAGGGATGGAAAGAGGGATGGGCAAGTGAGAGGGATGGAGGGAGAGGGACGTGGGCAGACTGATAGTGTCACTGGATTATCTGCACAGCCATGTGGTGTACAATAACTGGTCTGTTATCCACACAAAAAAAACGAAATTGAAGGTTATTTGCATACGCTCCTGATGCATATTTTCGGTTTTCTGTCATCTATTGCGTTCAGTATTTGTGTTTTGGGAAAGGCAATGCGTCCCATGCTGCTACGACAACCTTGCTATTCTATTATATGACCAGAGTAATAGAGGGTAGAACTGGAAGGTTTGAGGGAAGAACAGCTAGTCCTGTACATGGTGTTGTTTAGTGGCAGTGGGGTCAGGGTGAGGTGATGCAGAGTGGTAAAGGTCTCTGTCTGGCAGTGGGAATGCACACACACACACACTCACAAATACACACACACACACACACACGAACATACAGAGACACACACAAACACATACAGTGGGCATCCTCTCACCAGGCTTGTCAAGGCAGTGTAATCAGCCATATTCACCATGGAGCTCTGCCAGGGCCAGAGCTGGCACCACAAATACACCCCAGAGCTCGGTGTGTGTGTGTTAGTGCTACCACCCCCTCCACACACACTTACACAACTACTCTGCGGCCCATCCCATATCATTCCCACATGACAATTCAGCTCCCTGGGGTTGTATGGAATTAGAGGTACATTGCCACTGGATACAAATGGAAGATGTATTTTATTTTGGTACATATGGATGAAGCCAGGAAGATTCCTATTCCATTCCCAGTGCAGGAAGATGCACATTGTATTTCAGTATATATGAGTAGATGTGCATAGCCTTTGGGTACATATGGAATCAGGGATATCAGAAGCATATTACACAAAGGGCCTGTATAGCCGTACAGAATCTATGGTCTAACCCTTGGGGAGAGGACTGTGATGAAGCTTTAGTAATAGTTGTTAACTTGGGTAATTGTGCCCCATAGCCATGTCATGGTTTTTTGAGTTTGCTGATGAGAAATATCACACTAAATCCTTCTGGCATGGTAAAAGAGAGACAGGGGGATGGAGTGAGAGGGATAGAAAAAGACAGAGAGGGAAATGGAGAGGGACTGGAAGAGAGAGGGAGAGAAGGAGAGGGAGGGAGGGAGAGAAAGAGAGAGGGGGAGAGAGGGAGAGGGAAATGGAGAGGGAATGGGAGAGAGAGGGAGAGAAGGAGAGGGAGGGAGAGAAAGAGAGAGGGGAGAGAGGGAAAGGGTAATGGAGAGAGAGAAAGAAAGAGAGGGAGAGAAGGAGATGGAGAGGGAGAAAGAGAGGGAGAGAAGGAGATGGAGAGGGAGAAAGATGGAGAAAGAGGGAAATGGAGAGGGAATGGGAGGGAGAGGGAGAGAAGGAGAGGGAGGGAGAGAGAGAAAGAGAGAGGGGGAGAGAGGGAAAGAGAGGGAAAGGAAGTCTAGGCACTTGGTTGTCCAGAGCTCATGTTCTAAGCCTTAAAAAAGAAGGACAGAGGAAGACAGGAAAGAAGATGAGGTAGGCTATGTTCTCTATTTACTCTCCTATCACACGCACGCACACACACATGCGCGCACACACGCACACGCATGCACGCACACGCAAATGCGGACACACTGTGAGTTATTTTAGTTAAGGGCTCATTTATTTGTTTGTGTGTGTGTGAGCCGTTTGCAATCGTTAGGCTGCAGGTGACAGTCGTAAATATTCTGCCATTGATTTGTAGTATACTGTATATGGATGTCAGGCCCTCCCTGGGATCCCCGGACTAAAATAAGCTTTGTTTGGCAGCTCAGCACTTGTAAATCTGCCTGTGACATTTTGATAGCGGGCGACACACCGGGGGGAGAGAAAATATAATTAGGGGAGGGCAGGATTAAAATCTGTCACTCAAAGACCCCATTATCGACACAATGAGCATGAGGCGCTCCAGGAAGACGCAGCTGTTGGCGGGAGACAGACCGACAGAGCCATCAGCAAGTCAAACGACAGGAAAATAAAAAAGAGAAGGATGGAGTTTAAAGGGAAAGAGAAGGTATGAACTTGTGGGGGTGTGGTCTTGTCAATCAGGGTAGTCGTGGGTAAACAGAAAGTGGTAAATATTTCAGCCGTCATGGCAGAGTGTGGTTAGCTGGTCCCGTCTGAATGGTGATGAAGGAAGAGGAGGAGAGAAAGAGCGCCTCAATAGAGCCCTTCAGTCCTGGACTGGGAACCTCTACTGCCTGCCTGCCTACATTCATGCCCACACACACACGCACGCACACACGCACACACAAAATCACAGACCTGTGGCGCCCCAGCTGAGTGGAGAGTCCCACAGGACAGGGCTGCTCTGTGTGTCCTCATTGTGCCCTCTATTCCCAGGCCTCTGGCCTCTCTAGTCTCTGTCTCTATTCCCAGGCCTCTGGTCTCTCTAGT
>NC_034175.2:11424430-11528143 GCF_002021735.2 Oncorhynchus kisutch | reverse complement strand
TAAACTCTCTGCATCATCCCATTGGTAGTGCTGTAGTGTACAGTGAAGTGGCCAGGACTTCCTGGTATGTTGTGTTGAGTTGGCTGGATGAGATGAGAGTAACAGAGTAACAAGTTGCTAATACTGTAGGTCCCCATAGTCTCACTGACTTTACACTCATGTTTTTATACTTAAAAAACATTATTTATTTAGTTCCTCAATCGTCTCTGTCTCTCCCAGTCTGTTCATATCTTCTCTGACCTCCACCCTTCTCTCTTCCTCTCTCCTTCTGCATTCTCTTCCCTCTCTATTTTTACACTGTTTTCGCACTTTCTTTTCCTACATTTTTCTCTCTCTATACACTCTGGCCTGTCTGTCTGTCTCTCTCTCTCTCCATCTCTCTTTGCGTCTCCCTTTCTATCCTTCCTTCCCTCACTCCCTTGATTGGTAGAAGACTGCTGTCCTGAAGCGCTGAAGCCTGACCATGATGTCTAGGGAAATCAGAGCACTTCCTCCTCCCGTATGGTAAGCCCAGCAGTCCACATTCACACACGCGCATACACACATTCAAACACGCAAAAACACATGCGCACACACACAACTCAAACCTTAGCCACAGCTCAAAATGGGAGAGGAGTCATGTTGCGTTGGGAATATTTGTTTGATAGAATTCTCTAGTGAGAGCAGATAGAGTTTCTGAGCTAAGGAGGACCCAACAAGTCTGGTGCAGAGAAAAACAAACTCACACACTAAACACACAGACTCACGGTGTAGATAAAACATCTGCACACACACACACACACACAGTCTCACAAAGTGGAGATAAAACATCTGAGCACACACACACACACGTTGAATTCAGTGATCCTGTTCTTTGTGATGGCACAGCACTTCCAGGAAACGCCTGAAGTTTGTCTTTATTTCTTTCTTCTCCAGTCAGCAGCCAGCCGGGTGCAACTCACTTCCTCTGATAGCTTCACAGAACAGAGAACTTCTCCTCAAAGACACACCACATCTTCTCTCCTTAGGATTCTTTAGGACGCAACCACTGAGGCAGATGATGAATAGTGTATAAGTTAGCAGTAAGGATATGCATGTGGGGCATACAGACAGTATTTCCTTAAGTGCAGGGGATTGAAGTTGTTTATATAACAGGAGATCATTAGTGGCCTTCAGAGCGCAATGAGGCTCTTTGCACCACTAGAAGCTTAACAGAATAAGTCAAGAAAGTCAAGTCATGATGCAGTGAAAACAGCAGAACCTTTTAAACTCCTGTTGACTCAACACTAGTAACTCTCTATGGAGGCACACACCCAGACACAACCAGACTCTACCCCCCCAGCCCCTCCTCTCTCTGATCTGCAGGTACAGCACCACGCCTGTATTTTTGTAGTGACTGGGTGTATTGATACACCATCTAAAGTGTTGAATTAATAATGTCAACATGCTCAAAGGGATATTCAATGTCTGCTTTTTGTATTTTTACCCATCTACCAATAGGTGCCCTTCTTTGTGGCACTTCAAAAACCTCCCTGGTCTTTGTGGTTGTATCTGTGTATGAAATTCACTGCCTGACTGACGGACCTTACAGATAATTGTATACTTAAGCAAATTCTTACTCCTGAACTTATTTAGGCTTGCCATAACAAAGGAATGTAATACTTATTGACTCAAGACAATTCAGCTTTTCATTTTTAATTTGTTTGTAAACCTTTCTAAGAACATAATTCCACTTTGACATTATGGGGCATTGTGTGTAGGCCAGTGACACCAAATCTCAACATAATACATTTTCAATTCAAGCTGTAACACAACAAAATGTGGAAAAAGTCTAGGGGTATGAATACCTTCCAAAGGCTGTATAGCTTATCACTGAGCGCATGGAGCTGAACCGGGGACTGTAGAGGGGACTTAGGGAGAGTTATTTAAACACGCTCCTCATCTATCTATCTCTCTCCTACACCCGCTCTCCTCTTCCTCCACTCACTCAGTCCCTCTCTCTTGTTGTGTCAGCAGTGATAAAGACAGGTTTACTTCCACCAAGCTACTGAATTATCACAGAGAACATTCTTATAGAGGGCGAGAGATACAAACACGCACGCAAGCACCACACACACACACACACACACACACACCCCATAATGTGGATGACACTTCAATATACAACTACTTGCTAATAAAAGAAAGTCCCAGTCACTGAGGACATATTGACATATAATACCGTTTCCCCTGGAGAATGGATGGAGCCAGCCATCAGTCTCAACACACAACCCAATCTAAATGGCCCTGAAATTTTTAAATTACATTTCAGAAAAGGATTTGCTGCGCATCAGCAGAAATTCACACGAATAAGTGTATGCATGTATGTGTTTGTGCATATTTGTGTGTGATCAAAATAGGATCCTGGTATTTGTCCTTGTGGGCCCTGCATTCAAAGCATCGATTCTCCGAGCAGATTATTATTCCAGATTGTTTTTTTAAGACCAGCGGCTTGAGTCTACCTTCCCCTCAGCAAGATCATTCTAATTCATAACCCCCCAAATTAGTTATTGACTCAGAATAACGTCTCTGCCATTCTCAATGAGTGGGGCTCTGCATCCCAAGATGCATGTTGTCTGTCTCCTCCCGGCATCATATGTCCCACAGCCTGAGACAGAGAATAGAGACATCTGGCTGAGACCCTACCAGAAGCTAGCCTGGTTCCAGATCAGAACAGCCAATGACGATGAGTTGGTTAGACAGCACAAACAGATCTGGGACCAGGCTAGCAAGAAGCTATATGACAGCTTAATTATCATCAGCCAGCAAAATGTCTGAAACACAGAAACATACAGGACAAAATGTTTTGCAACGGAAAATTAGACTTCTTATTGGACAAGTTCAGCTAGTACAGTTGAAGTCGGAAGATTACATACACCTGAGCCAAATTAATTTAAACTCATTTTTTCAAAATTCCTGACATTTAATCCTTGTAAAAATTCTCTGTTTTAGGTCAGTAAGGATCACCACTTTATTTAAGAATGTGAAATGTCAGAATAATAGTAGAGAGAATAATTTATTTCAGCTAAAATTTCTTTAATCACATTCCCAGTGAGTCAGAAGTTTACATACACTCAATTAGTATTTGGTAGCCTTAAATTGTTTAACTTGGATCAAACGTTTTGGGTAGCCTTCCACAAGCTTTCCACAAAAAGTTGGATTTTGGCCCATTCCTCCTGACAGAGCTGGTGTAACTGAGTCAGGTTTGTAGGATTGTTGCTCGCACACGCTTGTTCAGTTCTGCCCACAAATTTTCTATAGGGTTGAGGTCAGGGCTTTGTGACGGCCACTCCAAAACCTTGACGTTGTTGTCCTTAAGCCATTTTGCCACAACTTTGTTTCATCAGACCAGAGGGCATTTCTCCAAAAAGTACGATCGTTGTCCCCATGTGCAGTTGCAAACCGTAGTCTGGCTTTTTTATGGAGCTTTTGGAGCAGTGGCTTCTTACTTGCTGAGCGGCCTTTCAGGTTATGTCGATATAGGACTCATTTTACTGTGAATATAGATACTTTTGTACCTGCTTCCTTCAGCATCTTCACAAGGTCCTCTGCTGTTGTTCTGGGATTGATTTGCACTTTTTGCACCAAAGTACGTTCATCTCTAGGAGACAGAACGGTATGACGGCTGCATGGTCCCATGGTGTTTATAGTTGCGTACTATTGTTTGTACAGATGAACGTGGTACCTTCAGGCATTTGGAAATTGCTCCCAAGGATGAACCAGACTTTTGGAGGTCTACAATTTTTTATCTGAGGTCTTGGCTGATTTATTTGGATTTTCCCATGATGTCAAGTGAAGAGGCACTGAGTTTGAAGGTAGGTCTTGATATACATCCACAGGTACACCCCCAATTGACTCAAATGATGTCAATTAGCCTATCAGAAGCTTCTAAAGCCATGACATCATTTTCTGTAATTTTCCAAGCTGTTTAAAGGCACAGTCAACTTAGTGTATGTAAACTTCTGACCCACTGGAATTGTGATATTGTGAATTATAAGTGAAATAATCTGTCTGTAAAAACCGTACTTGTGTCATGCACAAAGTAGATGTCCTAACCGACATGCCAAAACTATAGTTTGTTAACAAGAAATTTGTGGAGTGGTTGAAAAACGAGTTTGAATGACTCCAACATAAGTGTATGTAAACTTCCGACTTCAACTGTACCTCCCTATTTTCACTCCATTTTGGAGTGTTTTATCTTTCGTGCCTACTGAACAAAATCCAGGAAGACACTCAGGATGCTATGACGAGACATGGAATACAATGACAGGACCTGGGACACAACAAGCATGCAATACAGACAGTCAAGGACAAGGACAAGGACAGAGAATCAGTGTCCAACTCAAATATCGGACTATGGAATCATCTGGGAAAGGCAACACCTCTACTTCACACAGTCATGTTGTCTACCTCAGTGTGACCTCTGATGTGTCCCCCTCCACCATAACCGCATCGTCACCACTGTCCCACCAGTCACCTCCAAACCCCTACTTACCGTCAGTCAGCACTTCTGCCTGGAGCTTCCTACCCCCATCCTCATCCACTCAGTGAAAGTCAACCATGTGAAGCTGCACAGTACTGTAGGGCTCTCACTCTCCAGACCCATCTGCAGTTAAACTAAACCCTGGTCATGTTCACTAACAATAATGTTCTGAAATGGAGTGAAATTGAACAATTAGAACACAGATTATAATTTCCCCAAAAGAAAAGGAAAAGTGTTTTGCTATGGAGGGCTGGTCGCCAAGCATTTCGTATTATTCTGTTACATGTTACGTTTCGTATGGTATGTATTCATTTTTGGATGTCCATCAACCATTTCGTATGATATGAATTTGCTAAACTTACAATATGTTATGAATTTGCTAAATGTACTAAATATTACAAATTAACTAAATGTAGGATATGTTATGAATTCTAGCTTGGTGGCTAAAGTTAGTTAGCTGGGTTAAGGTTAAGTTTAGGAGTTAGGTTAAAGGGTTAAGGTTGGGTTTGGGGAAATGTTAGCTGAAAAGGTTAAGGTTAGGGTTAGCTAACATGCTAAGTAGTTGCAAAGTAGCTAAACAGGTGTAAGTATATAGTTGAAAAGTTGCTAAATAGCTCAAATGCTAATGTTGTCTGAGATTTTAGATTTGAACTTGCAACCTTTGGGTTGCTAGACATTCACATTATACGCCCACCTATCCACACCAACCAACCAACCCACCCTATGTTCATTTAGCCTTAAGTAACCATTTGTCTTATGTAACCACACCAAACGTACCATATCATACTAATATGAGTGTATGAACATTGGATTCATGTTTACTATGTTACATCTAGTCTATGAGACCAGGCTAAGTGCTCAGCTCTACTGAACACAACCTATGCTCTGTAGGGCCTGTCTCTGAAGCAGTGGGCATTGCTACTAACAGTGAGATGTATATTCCTTATTTGCTATTTGGTAAAACTAACACCAGATATCTTACTTTTCAACCCCAAGGAAAGATGGAGCCATAGAGGGATGGAGCCATAGAGGTTAGGAGCCATAGAGGGATGGAGCCATAGAGGGTTGGAGCCATAGAGGGTTGGAGCCATAGTGGGATGGAGCCATAGAGGGAAGGAGCCATAGAGGGAAGGAGCCATAGAGGGAAGGAGCCATAGAGGGAAGGAGCCATAGAGGGAAGGAGCCATAGAGGGAAAGAGCCATAGAGGGAAAGAGCCATAGAGGGAAAGAGCCATAGAGGGAAGGAGCCATAGAGGGATGGAGCCATAGAGGGATGGAGCCATAGAGGGATGGAGCCATAGAGGGAAGGAGCCATAGAGGGATGGAGCCATAGAGGGATGTGGAAAGGAAGAGGGGCTTTTAGAATAATCACTTCATGAGGCACATTAAATCGCTTCATGCATCACAGAGTCACAGGCCTGTGAGGAACGTGCCCTCCCACTCTCCTCCCTCCGTTTCTGTGTGTAACCCTGTGGACACACACACACACACATGGGTTTAATGCATCACAGCGTCACAGGCCTGAGAGGAACGTGCCCTCCCACTCTCCTCCCCCCGTTTCTGTGTGTAACCCTGTGGACACACACACACACACACACATGGGTTTAATGCATCACTGCTACTCTCTCTCTCTTTTCCCTTTTTTTTGTTCCTGAAAACTTACAATTATATACTTTTAACAGTGTAACTGATTTGCGAGTGGGCGACAGTTTCACATTTCTATAAACTAGCTGAGAGTGAAACATGAATATTTTAAGCAGCTTAGCGTTGATTTAAATATACTTACTGGGAGTCTGCTGGTTGTGGGCCAGGACATGGTGTAATACCCAGAAAGCTGCCACTGCTAAACTCTATTTGAGGGAGCTGATCATTCAGACTGGCAGAACTAAGGCCAATAAAGTCAATTATTTCACAGAAATATTTTTTATATTCATTTTACAACCCTTTGAAAAAAAGGTGATTTTAAGATAGCTCTAGCCTAGCGTTGAGAGGAGGGTGATTATATATACACACAGCAGAGAGAGAATCCAAGAGGCAGAAAATATCTAGCAATGAAGGGTAAACACAGGGGCCATTTTGAGACTGTTTAAGTAAAGAGGAGAAGAAGAAGCAGTCTCTCTGGATACAATGTGCAGGAGATAACCGGGGATGCCATGCATTTTTAGTAAATAAGATATAGGACATTTATTTAATCAAAGACACACTGCGGAAGAATTTATGCAGGTTGGTGTTTGTGCCTTAATATTTGCTTATCCACATATCTTCTAATGTAAAAGCCTGGAAGTGGAAAAACCCCCTCTTCCGGGAGAGAGGAGAAGAGGGGAGGAGACTGCATGGAAGGCTGCAGGTGCAGTCAAAACACACCACACCTCTAGAAACCCCTTCCAGTTCTCTGCTGCCAATGACTGGAACGAACTACAAAAATCTCTGAAACTGGAAACACTTATCTCCCTCACTAGCTTTAAGCACCAACTGTCAGAGCAGCTCACAGATTACTGCACCTGTACATAGCCCACCTATAATTTAGCCCAAACAACTACCTCTTTCCCAACTGTATTTAATTTTAATTAATTAATTAATTTTGCTCCTTTGCACCCCATTATTTTTATTTCTACTTTGCACATTCTTCCATTGCAAAACTACCATTCCAGTGTTTTACTTGCTATATTGTATTTACTTTGCCACCATGGCCTTTTTTGCCTTTACCTCCCTTCTCACCTCATTTGCTCACATTGTATATAGACTTGTTTATACTGTATGTTTGTTTTACTCCATGTGTAACTCTGTGTCGTTGTATCTGTCGAACTGCTTTGCTTTATCTTGGCCAGGTCGCAATTGTAAATGAGAACTTGTTCTCAACTTGCCTACCTGGTTAAATAAAGGTCAAATTAAATTAAATTAAAATAAAAATGAAAGCTCCTAGAGAAAAATGATACCAGCTATAATGTCACTTAATCCAACCAATGTTAGTTCATACATAAAAAATAACCAAGCAGGATAGGACTACAACATGGGGAAGTTGTAGTGATTGTAATACTGTCAGCCTGTTGCAGTAATGACTAGGTAGGGAGAGAAGAAGAACACCTTTGCAGGAAGTGGTCTTTAAACCAGGACATGAACTGGAAAACCAGCCATTGGAGGGTTACATTTTCAGACACAGCTATGGTGTCAATTTCATATCATCTGGTTGAATTCTCCTCAATAAAGGACTAAATAATGAGATTTAGCCTACAGCCATCCTGTGCCAACCATGCAACATTACAGTATACTGTCGTCCTCCACAAAAATACCTATCAGACTGGAAACACACAAATCTGTAGTGTCTTCCTTCAAACATATAATCATAAAAACGTCCATCCTACCCCACTTCCCAGTCCTACAAGCCACACAGATTCAATTAGTATAAAATATGATAGGCCTATGAGGAAATGAAATCAATAATGTTCAACATTGATGCCTGTCAAAATGTCAAGCTTCCACCCATTGGCACCCCCTGTGGCAACCCTCTTTCTCATTAAAAACACTTCCTAGGCATTATTTGACCTTGACCCCTGTCCCACTGGCTCCCATATTACATTATGCGCGTGCGTTGCAAAATATATTTAAACATACGTTATTCAATTAGTGCACCCACACTGCTCGCGCGCGCCAATGACCGTCTGCGTTGCCAAGGGCTAAAATTAGAAGTCAGTTCGATTTGTGACGCTGAACGCGATGCAAATCCTGACTCTCCCATCTCCCCCTTGGTTTATAGAAGCAGATACCCGCGTGCCATCTCCTCTTTGGTTATACCCACGCGGGTGATTGAAAGATTCATTGAGTTCGGTCGGTCATCGTGGTAACTATGAAAGTCAGATGCCAATCGCCATATAAAGTCCAAAGAAGAAAAAGCCTGGAAGGAGGAGAGATGACTAGAAACGATTCGGTTGACCGTTTTATGTGTGGATCAATTGTCAGAGTAGCAGACTTTGTGCATTTCAGGTAAAATAACAACTCAACCTTTTTATCCCAGGACAAATTAGCTAGAAACAGTAAGCTAGCTAAATAGGACAGATTAGCTAGCAACAGCAAGCTAGGTAGCTAACTTGCCATAAATGTTTAATGCTTTTTGAGATGTCCCCAAATTAATATAATTGGTTCCGTTTGTTTTGATATTTCATCCTCCGTGTCGTGATCGCGTTTGGTGTGGGGGGGACAAAATCAATTTGCACATAGACTGTTTGGGTACGGTGTTAGGCAACATGCTTACAGGCGCAGATCTCTCGTTCCCTCAGGTCATGCCAAGGTCCTCTCCGACGTTGTGTAAGCCTCATCACCTAGACTTTCTGATGGGAAGAGAGCTATTTTAAATGTAACCTTTATTTAACTCGGCAAGTAAGTGAAGAACCGATTCTTATTTACAATGTTGGCCTACCCCAGTCAAACCTGGACGACGCTGGGCCAATTATGCGCAGCCCTATGGGACTCTCAATCACAGCCGGATGTGATGCAGCTTGGATTCGAAACAAGTACTGCAGTGATGCCTCTTGCACTGAGATGCAGTGTGTGTGTGTGCGCGCATCTGTGTGATATCGTTCCTTATAACTCTCCTCTGCCCCTCAGGTTTATCACCAGCCATAGCTGCAGTGTGTGATTTAACGGCGACAACGTTGGTTAAATGTTGCTCTTTTGGCAACAGATAAATGTTTTACTGATGCCCACATGTCATAAAACACCCCTCTCCTTTGACTAGAATAGGATGCATTATACTGGCCACCGACCGTGTGAGCTACAGTTATCACACCATTAAGACATTAAATTGATTTAAAATTGATTTTTCTACACCATTTTGGACCCATCTTCCCAAGCAGTTATTGGTGCTAGAGGTTCTGATGGCACAATATATAAACTCTTGACCCCTGCCTGCTCCCGACCCTAAGCCTTCCCGCCGACCTGTACCTCTGCCTGACCTGACCTGTCTTCTGCTTAGCCCCTGTTGGAAAATTAAACAGACTTTGACAGTCGGCATCTGGGTCTTACTGTGATTCCTGATAGTTCCAGCAGAAGCAATCCCAATGCTGGAGTTAAGCACTGATTTCTGAAAAGATTCAAAAAGTTGATATCACCCATAACCACATAGAAACACAACACTTAAAAAATATATCAGTCTCTCTACTAGATGGTTCCATCAGGTATTATTAGTTTCTTCATAGAGGTCAAACTCAGTTCAGCCCACAGTACACCAGCAGCAAGCATGTAATTGATATGATACCTTCCTTACTTGCCCTGTGAAGCTGACCTCTAGTATGACGATGTACATCTCTGTCTGTGTACTAATTAAAGCCAGGGTATGTGTAGGTCCCCTGGCTTGCATGCCTCTGGAAAGTTATTGTAAACATGTATCATATGCCATCCAGGACCTCTATATCAGGCGGTGTAGACCTGAGCATTTTCCAAAGACTCTAGACACCCAAGCCATAGACTGTTCACTCTGCTACTGTCTGGCAAACGGTACCGGAGCATCATCTCTCTGACCGACAGGCTCAGAAACAGCTTCTACCCCTAAGCCATAAGACCGCTAAATAGCCAGACTGCTAAATAGTTCACTAATGGTACTCAAACTCTCTGCACTGAGTATATCTTGCACGGACCCTACGGACACTCACTAGGCTATATACTGTAAACGAACCATATACACACTCACTAGGCTATATACTGTAAACACACCATATTCACGCTCACTAGACTATATATTATATGCAGATCACATACACACTCACTAGACTATATACTGTATACACACCATATAAACACTCACTAGACTACTGCATAAATACCCACGCGGGTATTTGCTCCTTTGCACCCCATTATTTTTTTATTTCTACTTTGCACATTCTTCCATTGCAAAACTACCATTCCAGTATTTTACTTGCTATATTGTATTTACTTTGCCATCATGGCCTTTTTTGCCTTTACTTCCCTTCTCACCTCATTTGCTCACATTGTATATAGACTTGTTTATACTGCATTATTGACTGTATGTTTGTTTTACTCCATGTGTAACTCTGTGTCGTTTTATCTGTCGAACTGCTTTGCTTTATCTTGGCCAGGTCGCAATTGTAAATGAGAACTTGTTCTCAACTTGCCTACCTGGTTAAATAAAGGTGAAATAAAAAATAAAAAAATTAATAAACATACACACTCACTCACACAAAACCCACACACTTTCACATACACACACAACACACACATGTATACCGACACAACACAAACACACATGCATACATATTACACGCACACACACTACTTTTACACTCATCATTAGCTGCGGAAACGCTAAGGAAAAGCAGAGCAAAAAAGGTGTGTTTTAAGATCCCTTTTAAATATATCCAGTTCCGGCCTCCCTCAGGTTCTCTGGCAGGCTATTCCAGAGGCTGGGGGGCATAATAACTAAAAGCTGCCTCTCTGTGCCTCTTGGTCCAAGGTTATTGTGATAGTTAAAAGGCCAGTGCCAGAGGACCTGAGGGACCTACTGGGCACATAACTTAAAGGTATGTCTGATATATATTGGGGTACACAATTGTGGATTGATTTCAAATCTAATAGAATAATCTTACAATTAATTCTAAAACTCACAGGTAGCCAGTGTAGAGACTTTAAAACCGGTGTAATGTGCGTTGCAGCATTCTGTATGTTTTGCAGTTGACCAATTGATTTCTTGGATAAACCAGACAGAAGAGCGTTACAGTAGTCAAGCCTGCTTGTAATAAAAGTATGAATGAGTCTCCCTGTATCAGCCTGAGATAGAAACAGACACACCGTGGCAATGTTCCTCAGGTGGTAAAAAGCTATTTTGGTCACATTCCTAATGTGTGACCAGATATTGGGTTGAATCTAAAATGACACCTATGTTTTATCTTTATTGGCCGTGAATTCAAATCTGCGGCCAGATTCTCTCTCTGTACTTTGACTCTAATAATAAGTACCTCGGTCTTGTCTTGATTTAGCTGGAAGAAGTTGTGAGCCATCCAAGTATTTAAATCACTAATACAGTTTAATAATCTGTGGAGATAAAATCCTCTGAGGACACAGAAATGTAAAGTTGTGTATTGTCTGTGTAGCAGTGAAAATCAATGTTGTGCTTTCTTATAACGCTGCCAAGGGGTAACGTATATGAACTGAACAATACCTGACCCAAAATCAAAACATGTGGAACGCCACGTGTGATATCTATTTTCTCTAGTTATGTTCACAAAGGGTGACAAAAAACTCTCAACTGGTAAAATAGGTCCTAAACCAACTTAGAACTGGACCAGAGAGGCCAACCCACCACTCTCGTCTGTCCAGAAGGACACCATTGTCAACCGTGTCGAATGCAGCACCTAAATCCAAGAGTAGGACAGAGAGCTGTTTGGCATCTATGTTGGCTCTAAGATCATTCACCACTTTAACTAAGGCTGTCTCTGTGCTGTGGTGGGCATAAAAACCACATTGGAACTTTTCTAAAATACAGTTGGTACAGAATTTTGCTTATGAATGGAAGGTTGGAGATTGGCCGAAAATTGCTAAGAGCTGAAGAATCGAGATTACTTTTCTTCAGAAGGGGTTTCTCCATTACAGTTTTTAGTGCAGTGGGGAAAGTGCCCGTGAACAGGGAGTGATTAACAATAGCTTACACTTCTTCAGGTATGCAATTAAAAACTGTTTTGAAGAAGGTTGTGAGGATAGGATTGAGATGGCAGGTAGAAGGCTTAAGTTGTGATATCACTTTCCTGAGCATGTCTGTGTCAACCAGAGAAAATAACTCCATAGTGCCTTTACGTGGTAGGCTAGGGCACATATCATCAAACTTCTCATCAGGTCTTGCTTGACTGATACCAAGCTTAATGTTCGCTATCTTATCTCTGAAATATGCTGCAAACTCATCGAATTTAAATGTATCTACCTCGTACCTCTGCACATTGATCTGGTACTAGTACTCCCTGTACCAATTCTGCATCGTTGGGAAGGGCTCGTAAACAAGCATTTCACGGTAAAGTCTACACCACTTGTATTCGGCGTATGTGACAAATACAATTTGATTTGATGTATCAGTTTATCCTGTCATGTTCTAATTTGATTGCAAAAACAAGGTGGTAATGCACTCACAATAACCTAAACTACCTTCAACATATATGGTGTAATTATGAATATACCTAATATACTGTATGAATATTAAATAAATGAAAAAGTTGGATTTTACTTTAAGGTGGATACTATCACAATCAAATCTAATACATATCTAACTTGTGTATCTTTATGTTGTTATCACTATAGGAGGTCAAAGGGAGCAGTCACACAGTGACTGAAGGGAAGTGGTTCCCATCAGAGGAGTGCTGGAGGTCGTGGGTCATTCTAGACAAATGGACAGTCAGCTCCATGGTGGATAGACTGGTCAAAGAGAGAGTAAGAGCCGCTGAGAAACTGCTCTTCGCTCCTCTCTCCCTCTTACTCCAACTATCCCTTTATGTCTCTCTCTATATACAGGTACCTGCCAAAATAAAGGAATCACGAGCAAATTAGGGATACAAAGTGTATTGAATTCAGGTGCTTCCACACAGGTGTGGTTCCTGAGTTATTTAAGCAATTAACATTCCATCATGCTTAAGATCATGTATAAAAATGACCAGCATGTGAAATGTATTGTCAATCAGTGTTGCTTCCTAAGTGGACAGTTTGATTTCACAGAAGTGTGATTGACTTGGAGTTACATTGTGTTGTTTAAGTGTTCCCTTTATTTTTTTGAGCAGTGTATTTACTGAAGACTCATCTCTTCAGTAGGTCCTATGATTGAGTGTAGTCTGGCCCAGGGGTGTGAAGGTGAATGGAAAGACACTGGAGCAACGAACCACCCTTGCTGTCTCTGCCTGGCCGGTTCCCCTCTTTCCACTGGGATTCTCTGCCTCTAACCCTATTACAGGGGCTGAGTCACTGGCTTACTGGTGCTCTTCCATGCCGTTCCTAGGTGGGGTGCGTCACTTGAGTGGGTTGAGTCACTGACATGATCTTCCTGTCCGGGTTGGCGCCCCCCCTTGGGTTGTGCCGTGGGGGAGATCTTCGTGGGCTATACTCGGCCTTGTCTCAGGATGGTAGGTTGGTGGTTGGAGATATCCTTCTAGTGGTGTGGGGACTGTCCTTTGGCAAAGTGGCTGGGGTTATATTCTGCCTGTTTGGCCCTGTGCGGGGGTATCGTCGGACGGGGCCACAGTGTCTCCCGACCCCTCCTGTCTCAGCCTCCAGTATTTATGCTGAAATAGTTTGTGTCGGGGGGCTAGGGTCAGTCTGTTATATCTGGAGTATTTCTCCTGTCTTATCCGGTGTCCTGTATGAATTGAAGTATGCTCTCTCTAATTCTGTCTCTTTCTCTCTCTCGGAGGACCTGAGCCCTAGGACCATGCCTCAGGACTACCTGGCCTGATGACTCCTTGCTGTCCCCAGTCCACCTGGCCGTTCTGCTGCTCCAGTTTCAACTGTTCTGCCTGCGGCTATGGAACCCTGACCTGTTCACCGGATGTGCTACCTTGTCCCGGACCTGCTGTTTTAAACTCTCTAGAGACAGCAGGAGTGGTAGAGATACTCTGAATGATCGGCTATGAAAACCCCTCATAGCCTGGTTCTTCTCTAGGTTTCTTCCTAGGTTCTGGCCTTTCTAGGGAGTTTTTCCTAGCCACCGTGCTTCTACACCTGCATTGCTTGGTGTTTTGGGTTTTTGGCTGGGTTTCTGTACAACACTTTGTGACATAAGCTGATGTAAATACATTTGATTGATTGAAGATTCGGTTCATGAGTTAATGGTTTCACTGAGTGTGCCTCAAATACCACTTTTAGTGTGTAAGTGATTGTAAAAAACTGTAAAGTAATGTATTGTGCCTCACCATATTGACTGCGCTAGGTCTATGTCACATATTGTCTTGTTGTCTGTTTCAGAGAGTCTTGGAGCTGGATGCCGCTGCAATTCAGCACGTTTATATTTACATTGATGAGGCTGGCTTCAACTGAGCCAAAAGAAGGGGACGGGGACGGAACATTATTGGCCACCGTGTCATTGTGAATGTCCCTGTACAGCATGGTGGGAATATCGCCATGTGCGCAGCCGTTAGCCAGCAAGGCGTCCTCCATCACCATGCCAACCTTGGTCCCTACCACACTGCCCTTCTCATCACATTCCTGGACACACTACATGGCATCCTCATTCTAGCCGAGCAGAGGGTGGACCAGAACAGTCCAGGTATGTTGTCATCTGGGACAACGTGAGTTTCTACCGGGCTGCTCTGGTCTGCAACTGGTTCATCGACCACCCACAATTTAGGGTTCTTTACCTCCCACCATATTCCCCATTCCTAAACCCAATTTAATATATTTTTTTCAGCATGGCGATGGAAGTTGTATGACCGCCATCCCCTCGCACGCATGCCTCTTCTCCAGGCAAAGGAAGATGCAAGCGGTGAAGTGGATGTGGGGGCTTTCGGCGGCTGGATCAGTCACTCCGGAAGATTCTTTCACTGCTGTTTAGCCAGATAGAACATGGCTTGTGATGTAGATGAGGTGCTGTGGCCAGAACAAAATAGGAGGCAGGATGCAGCCTGAAGTCGTTTTTCTTACATTTTGCATGTGCTTTTGTCTTTTTGTTAGAGTTTTGAAAGAATGAGCCAATTTCATTTTGTATTTTTGTACAGAAAACCCTTTATCTTACTGAATGTTTTTCCTGGTTTTCTCCTGTTTGGTATCGAAAGTGTTACATATACAGCATTTGAGAAATAAATTACAATGTTTTTGTTACTGTATTGCATTTGTGTGTTTATTTGAGTATGTATACATTGTTACAGCAATCTTTACAACCGGTTACAGTGTAACACTGAATGCAAAAGGCATAAACCTACTGCTGGGATATTCATAGGAGGGTTTTGTGTTGAGCAAATCAGTGTGTTGTTGGTTGGTAAACTATTCATATGACACGTGTCATTTTGATGCAAAAATGTATATATTTTGGAAAGAGAAACTGTCTGGAAGGCAGTGTTTGTTTTTGCTAGATTTGTAGAGTTTTGTGTTTGTAGTTTTGTGTTTTAGACTTTCGGGAAAATGGGCCAAAGATTCAGCAAACGTGTGTAAACAATTGTGGGGAAACTGTAAGACAATTTGTTGGCAGTTACCTGCATATCTCTTTCTCTTCCCTTTCTGTTTCTCTCTCTCATCAACAATATTATTCAGTAGTCCATGTGTTGACTCAATGAAGCTAGTTGACCTGAAACATGCTAGCTACAGTACATACACAGCATAATATAGAGCAGAATCCCAGTTATAAATCAGGACACTATCATGCCACCATGTTCTTTGTCAAGTAAATATTCTAAATAATCCTCCCACAACAGCACCTGCAGCGTGGTGGAGTGAATTTCATTTCACTTCCTACCTGATGTATAAACCCCTCTTTTGACAGAGTCTGCTTCACACCTCTGAGCCACATAACCCATCAAGTGAGAACAGTTGGAGAGCTCATTTACTGGCAGGTGTGAAATGGGCATGTTGGTTTTTATAATAACTCATATCTCCCACTTCGTGCGCGAGTGTGTGTGTGTCTGCGTGTCCAAACAATTCTCCCCTCCTAACGATGGCGCTAAACTGTAAACAGATCATCTGAACACATTAGCCAGGCGTTCAATAGAGACTGGTTCTGCCAATCACCTTCATTTTATACTTAACTACTAACTCTCCCCCGCACCTCTCAATGATCCGCTTAGCCAAGCATTGTCTCTAAGTAGCTCGCATTCTCCGCAAATCTTCTTATTTACAAGTTATATGAGGGGAGAGGAAGGAGTGTGGAGGAGGGAGCTTTTGTTCTGTGTGTTGTCAGGCTTTCTGTTATTGACAGGCTCTTTTTCCTGAAAGCTTTTAGAAAGTTGTTGTGTGAAGGACTGGGAGTATTTCTCATTTTACTCTGCTGTACATAATCATTAGATACTAAACTGCTGACTGCCCCTCCATACAACACTGATGAACACACCTGACCTTACCATCGCTCAGTTTATCAGAGCTTCCAGAGGTTATATCCTATTGATGAACACAGTAGAGGCTGACTGGAACAGACGAGCGAAACATATCCTCCTATTCTAAATCAATCAAGCCTCCAGGAGGACTGTGCAAAGCGCATCTGTTTAGATAACAGTATACAGGCAACATATAGACAGACGCTCAACAGTTCAGGCAACATATAGACAGCAATTCTAGATATGGATAGTGACATGATGTCTTTTGGGAGATAAAAAAAACAATCAGATTGTCATTCTTGATTAACTGATAAACACAATGTCCTCAGTCAAAAGCTGTAGGGGTGGGGCCTGCCTGCCTGCCTGCCTGCCTGCCAGCCAGCTAGCTAGCTAGCTGCCGATGTCTCTACCTCCACCAGGCTCCAGTCTTTATCCCAGGAGCAGTGATAGAATGTGATGACCTGACGGAACACACAGGACACTTCCATCCACCATCTGTGTTCTACAGAAGAACAGCTACTGTATTGTACTCTACTGTACCAGTCATTGAAATATAATCCATAGATTATATTTCTATGGTACCAATGTTGTACACTGGATCCCCTACCCCACACACGCACTGATTTACAACTCGCCCTTGCACTAGAGACTGAGAAGCACTGACAAGGTGATTGCTGACTGCACTGATCAAAAGGCAAGATGGTGCCGACAGGATAGGGAAGCTCTGCTTCTAGCTTCTAAGTACAAACATTTCTGTCACGTTCTGACCTTAGTTCCTTTGATTTGTCTTTGTTTTAGTATGGTCAGGGCGTGAGTTGGGTGGGTTGTCTATGTTCCGTTTTCTATGTTGTGTTTGCGTTTGGCCTGGTATGGTTCTCAATCAGAGGCAGGTGTCGTTAGTTGTCTCTGATTGAGAATCATACTTAGGTAGCCTTTTCCCACTTGTGTTTCGTGAGTGTTTATTTTCTGTGTCTGTGTGTTCCACACGGAACTGTTTCGGATGGTATTTTCACGTGTCGTTTATTGTTTTGTTTCAGTGTTCGCTTGGTTTAATAAAGAGCATGAACATGTACCACGCTGCGCATTGGTCCTCTGATCCTTCTGACTACTCCTCCTCAGGAGAGGAGGATGAGAATCGTTACAATTTCATGACACACAAAATAACATCTGTTAAACTTGTGTATGTGACCAAATAAATATTATTTGATTTAAAGCACAGAAATAACCTACATCCCTTAATAACTAATTCTGTTGAAACATATTGAAGGATTTCCTTATCTAATGTAAAATAAGTCTTAGTGATTTATGCAGCCAAAACTAAAGTAGTAATATTTTAAATGTACAATATAAGATTGGCTGTGTCAATAATGCTTTACCTATCAATTAATAATACAGTATTATTTT
Source organism: Oncorhynchus kisutch (assembly GCF_002021735.2). Classification (NCBI taxonomy): domain Eukaryota; kingdom Metazoa; phylum Chordata; class Actinopteri; order Salmoniformes; family Salmonidae; genus Oncorhynchus; species Oncorhynchus kisutch. Next base: position 11,510,236 of record NC_034175.2, on the reverse strand, counting down.
ATTATTTTTGAGTTCAAATGAATAAATAAAAGCATTATGACTAATAATAGTATTAAACATCGTTTTGCAGAAGGCTGCTGAGAGGATGGCTCATAACGGCTGGGATGGAGTAAATGGAATGGAATCAAACACATTAATGACATGAAAGTTAGTCAACCCGGAAAATTTGAAGAACTTTGAAAGTTTCTTCAAGTGCAGTCGCAAAAACCATCGAGCAAAATGATGAAACTGGCTCTCATGAGGACTGCCACAGGAAAGGAAGACACATAGTTACCTCTGCTGCAGAGGATAAGTCCAATAGAGTTAACTGCACCTCAGATTGCAACCCAAATAAATGCGTCACAGAGTTCAAGTAACAGACACATCTCAACATCAACTGTTCAGAGGAGACTGTGTGAATCAGGCCTTCGTGGTTGAATTGCTGCAAAGAAACAACCACTAAAGGACACCTATAAGAAGAAGAGACTTGCTTGGGCCAAGAAACACGAGCAATGTACATTAGACTGGTGGAAATCTGTCCTTTGGTCTGATGAGTCTAAATGGGAGATTTCTGGTTCCAAACACTGTGTCTTTGTGAGACCATGAGTAGGTGAACGGATGATCTCTACATGTGTGGTTTCCACCGTAAAGCATGGAGGAAGAGGTGAGATGGTGTGGGTGTGCTTTGCTGGTGACACTTTCTATGATTTATTTAGAATTCTAGGAACACTTAACCAGCATGGCTACCATAGTATTCTGCAGTGATACGCCATCTCATCTGGTTTGCACTTAGTGGGACTATCATGTGTTTTTCAATAGGGCATTGACCCACAACACACATCCAGGCTGTGTAAGGGCTATTTGACAAAGAAGGAGAGTGATGGAGGGCTGCATCAGATGACCAGGCCTCCACAATCACCCGACCTCAACCCAATTGAGATGGTTTGGGATGAGTTGGACCGCAGAGTGAAGGAAAAGCAGCCAACAAGTGCTCAGCATATGAGGGAACTAGTTCAAGACTGTTGGAAAAGCATTCCTCATGAAGCTGGTTGAGAGAATGCCAAGAGTGTGCAAAGCTGTCATCAAGGCAAAGAGTGACTACGTTGAAGAATCTAAAATATAAAATATATTTTGATTTGTTTAACACTTTTTTGGTTACTACATGATTTTATATGTGTTATTTCATAGTTTTGATGTCTTCGCTATTATTCTACGATGTAGAAAATCGTTTTTTTTAAACTTGAATGAGTAGGTGTGTCCAAACTTTTGACTGGTACTGTATATATTACAGTATAATAGAAGCATATAATTAGTATTATTAACATAAACATTGAATGTTACTATTTACTTCTAAATGGTCTTACATGTCTTTAATGTGTTTGATAGCATTCCATTCACTCCATTCCAGCCATTATTATGAGTCGTCCTCCCCCCAGCAGCCTCCGCTGATGTTAGCTGTATACTGCGTTGTGTCCTCAAAAAGGATAACTCTGTCCTATAACCCTAATGACGTGTAAAGCTGGATAACACGGTCTTTAAAAAGAGCAGGGAGATTGTTTCACAACTGCAGCCAAAATAAATCTGCTCCTTTAACAAGCCTTCCACTAATAGTGTGTTTCTGCTCTTGTAGAATAAAGCAGTGTTCATACACCGGCGTGAGGAGGCGCTTTCCGCTGTCAGTGGTGCTGAAACTTGCCATCTGGACCTGCAACGTATAGCAGGCGTGGCCGTCCTAGCGAGGCATATAAAGGGTCGTTTGGAGATTATGACTTTGTGAACACAAGTGTGAGTGTACAGAAAGTGTATCTTCAGACACAAAGATTATCCGGGGGCACATACAGAGATGGATTACCAGGGGGGAAGAGGGGAGAGAGTGGTTGAAGCGTAGACCAATACTTAATGCTTTCCTACAACTCTCCATGTTCTGTTTGTGAGAAAGCGCTGTCAGATTGGCGCGTGGTAGCAGCAGAGGCCCAGCTTGTTGCCATAGTGGCAGTGCATTACAATCAGGGCTTCCGGTGCGCGCACGCGTGTGTGTGTGTGTTTTCTGAAAAACGAACAGACTACAGTTGCAGTGGATAGGTGAATACAACATGATGTAAAATTCTTTAGAGGGATAAAGAAAATGACAGTAATAACAGGAACGGTCGTGATGCAGTGAGAGGACACAGATAATTGTATATGTACAATTAAAGCACACTCCTGAAAACTGCTGATCACATTGCCTACCCTTTACAAACTGTGTTCTTTAGCCCCTGAGGGCTATGCAAGTGCAGAAGGTAGCCTATATACAGTTGAAGTTGGAAGTTTACATACACTTAGGTTGGAGTCATTAAAACTCATTGTTTAACCACTCCACAAATTTCTTGTTAACAATCTATAGTTTTGGCAAGTCGGTTAGGCCATCTACTATGTGCATTGACACAAGTAATTTGTTCAACAATTGTTTACAGACAGATTACTTCACTTATAATTAACTGTATCACAAATCCAGTGGGTCAGAAGTTTACATACACTAAGTTGACTGGGCCTTTAAACAGCTTGGAAAATTCCAGAAAATGATGTCATGGCTTTAGAAGCTTCTGATAGGCTAATTGACATAATTTGAGTCAATTGGAGGTGTACCTGTGGATGTATTTCAAGGCCTACCTTCAAACTCAATGCCTCTTTGCTTGACATCATGGGAAAATCAAAAGAAATCAGCCAACACCTCAGAAAAAAAGATTGTAGACCTCCACAAGTCTGGTTCATCCTTGGGAGCAATTTTCACACCATCCCAACCATGAATCAAGGGGTGGCAGCATCATGTTGTGGGGGTGCTTTGCTGCAGGAGGGACTGGTGTACTTCACAAAATAGATGGCATCATAAGGCAGAAAAAAAATTGTGGAGATATTAAGGCAACATCTCAAGACATATGTCAGGAAGTTAAAGCTTGGTCGCAAATGGGTCTTCCAAATGAACAATGACCCCAAGCATACTTCCAATGTTGTAGAAAAATGGCTTAAGGACAACAAAGTCAAGGTATTGGAGTGGCCATCACAAAGCCCTGACCACGATCCTATAGAAAATGTGTGGGCAGAACTGAAGAAGTGTGTGCGAGCAAGTAGCCCTACAAACCTGACTCGGTTACACCAGCTCTGTCAGGAGGAACGTGCCAAAATTCACCCAACTTATTGTAGGAAGCTTGTGGAAGGCTATAACACAGAATTTTTACTAGGATTAAATGTCAGGAATTGTGAAAACCAAGTTTAAATGTATTTTGCTAAGGTGTATGTAAACGTCAGACTTCATTTGTACAGTGCAATACTGATAGCCTACCCTATGTTTGTTCTGTAAGCCTATGCAGTCTTTCCTTGGAGTCGACAATGGAAGAGATGTGCTCAGTTAGAACAATGGATTCCTTTAAATGGTTGCTAATAGTAACGTACCGAACTCAGAGCGAACAACGAAAGGGAAGATCAAACTCTAGCATGTATCCTTTGCTTCACGCTGCTGGCTGTCACTATCAAGGCTCGCTGTGTTCAATAGTTGCGTAGGCATTGACTGTACAGCACTCATATTCAACTACATGGCTTGGTTGGTTAGGGTTCTTTCTGTTCATAATCGGACACGTCATACTTCGAGAAATGGACGTGTTTAAATGCGTTTAAATGGATGGGGGATTTAGCGCGCATTTCTCCAATCAGGATTCATCCTTTTTTTGAATGCGTCTATAACAAGAATGGGTCTTGTGTTGATGTCGGCCATGAATAGGCCTATATGATCCAAATATCTATGTAACTAACATTAATGTGAGGTAATGATCAACATAGGCGCCACGTTTGTTGCCAACTGTTGCAAGCTTTCTGGCTACATGCTCTCTCTCTCTCTCTCTCTCTCTCTCTCATTCTCATTATTTCTATCTCTCTCTCACACACACTAGGTTTATTATGCAAACTTAGAAATATCAGCACCATAGCAACAAGTTCCACCAATAATTTATTCTCCAACATAAATGATTCACCAACAACATGGCACTTTGGCATGAAGACATAATCAGACACTGCTATTTGGAAAAGTTGCTTTTCCTCCATCGCATATTTGAAACAAGTTCCACGAATGATGATCAAATCCAGTTATGCATAATTGTAGGCTATATATTTTTCTATATGGACTCCAGTTGTACTAGTCTGCTGTCGGATCATTCTGCATGGAAATGTTGTCATGCATTAAAGTTTCAGGACAAAAGAGAGAATGCAATGTCCCTAGACAGCTGTGGTAAACAACACCGTGCATAGGGGTAGTAGTTATTTAGGGGATGTGGCTCCGGGGCGCACGCGCTCACTCCAATAAGTCTGGGACAAGAGGACCCGTGGGGTCACGGCAACACGTCTACTAGGAAGTAATATAAGACAGCTATGGCGCCCAGACATGAAATGACAACAGTTACAGAGTTAGGGAATAGCTAGGCTACTACATCAAGACAGTAAGAATGTTTAACAGAGAAGGAAAATAGCAATCTTACCAAATCTTAAAACATGTGGCATCCCGCGAGAATATCCCACACATAGTAATAGCAGCAGTAGAAGCCTGACGGTGCACCTGAATCTCGCTTTACTTATGAGCGGGGAGGTAATCTTCATGGTGTCTGTGTGATGCCACAGTATTTATTCCCTGGATCAGTAGATTCCCCCGAAATGTTTCTTTTGACGTTAAACAGGGTGACGGCCCACGGCAAGATCACGGCATGGTCAGTCAGGGAGAAGGTATCATTCGTTTCCCCAGATCCATTAGCAAGCGCTGCGTGTCCAGCTCACTGCGCCAAGAAACAACCTTCCCACTCAGCTAACGGTGGGGCATCCATGATAGTCTGGGCAAATCCGGGAGAAATCCATTCACGGGCGGTCTGAAAGAGAGATGGACATGAAAGGGGAATAAGGGGGGTTTGAGTTTCCAAGTCAGAATCCCTTCTCAAGAGACGAACGCTGGCAGAATTGGCTAGCGAGGCTAGCGAGCCTAAACCTTCCAGGCAGTCTCAGCTGTCTGAAGCTAGCATTCTGCTGCACTGCCGCACAGCATCTGACGTCGAGCCAAGATTAGTGTGAGCGCGAGAGAGGAAAGATTGGGTATATTTCGCAGGTGCTGCTGACCACACATCGCTTCCGATCCATATCTGACATCGAAATGGCCATCTTTCCCCGGGTGTCTCGTGCTGGCACCCGGTACTTTCTTTATGTTATTCACGGTTTTGCTCGGTTCATTCAATGGCCGTGGCTGCTGACAGTGGACTGGTGCCATGCCGAGCGATTGTAAAATCAATCTATGATGTTAAAAAGATTGCCTCTCTAGATCGGAATTGCTCAGCCTTGGAGTCGTGTGAGAGGTTTGTGAACCAAAACTGTCACAAGTCCAATTTTGATGAATAGCCTATTGCTGAGCTAATGTTTTTTTCACAGAGCTATGCTGTCACTGAGAAAGACTTGCTTTTCGATGTTCTATTTTTACTAGTTTTGACATTGTACACTCTTAGAAAAAAAGGTTCTGGATAGAACCAAAAGGGTTCTATGCTTGCTTCATATATAGCACTCCTAAATGCTCTATATAGAACCGAAATGAGTTCCATTTAGAACCCTATATGGAACCCAAGGGTTCTATAACGAACCAATTTTGGTTCAGTGAAGAAGAACCCCTGGGGTTCTGATAATAGAACTATAAAAGGGTTCTAAATATAACCTTTAGGGGTACCATATATGAAGCAAACAATATAACCCTTTTTGGTTATATTCAGATTTTTTTTAGTAGTGTACTGCTAAACTTCATGACAATGTTAACATAGAATAATAAGGGATTCCATTTTGGTCATCAATTGTCAATAACATGGGCTGAGTATTGTAGCACTGTAGAACTTTCATAAAAACATATATATTAAAAGTTGTGAAATAAGTTTATTCTCAGATCATGTAATTCAAAAGTTATACAGCCAATATCAAAGTAGGCTTGTTGTTAAATTATTTGTGAAGTTATACAATTAGAAGGCCATGATTTCTGTCATTAAATTAACTTCAAATTTCAAGAATATGTGTTCTGTTTCATAGGCCTAAATCTATGGATATGATTATAGATGGCAATTATAAATAATATTGTCTGGAGTGGTTAAGATATAGAGAAGGCCTAAAACCATTTTAACATTGTATTTGTCATACAATCTAAACGCCAGGACCATACAGGGTACGACATCACTTGGAAACGGACAGGACTAGCCTATTCTACCTACACACAGTCCAAAAGTACGGGCAACAGTTATTAAAGATGCATTACACTTGGATGTAATTTGTATCTCTAAATGCATAATACTGTTACATTAATGTATACGTATTAATTATATAGATATTAATCATGAGCATATTATTTGTGTCATTAGTTCTATACAGTAGATGCAATATATTTGTGTTCCATTTCACTAAAACCACGCCAGGTGTAGTTGTATTCACTTTCACTGGCCGTATGTGTAGACTTGTGCAGCGCGCATTTCAGAACCATGGACAGCGTCGCGGTCACCTTCGAACACTACTCGAATTAGACCTAACTTTACATAGCCTAACCTATGTTTGTTTGATGATAAACTGTATGTTTCTTTGTCTTTCTTTTTTCACTTTGGATATTTAGAGTTGCATATAGCCTCTGTCGTTATTTAATGAACAGCTCCCGAGAGCATTCGACAAGTATTTCCGAACAGGAGAGCTTCTTGCGTCTGCGTTTCAAGCCGCCCGAGAAATATACGAGGGGCTGTGAAACACTTTTATTGCAGTCCGTGTTTGAGACTGCTGCATGAGACCCCAGGTGGATTTTCGATGGTGTAGCCTCCAACGGCGTCAATAATATTTCCGAGTAATGCAAATTGACTCAATCAGCTTGACTGAAAGTAAGACAAACGCCTACTTACTAACTCCAAGTATGCCTACGCCCTTTCTTTCTCCGTTTGACAAACCGACCGCAATAATCTGCCTTTACAAAGACAGATGTGATCGGATTCCTTCTGTTATGTAAAGCCATATGATGTCTCGTTTAATTCCTTGTGTAACATACAAATATAGCTAGGCATTTACATGTTGGCTTAAAACCCGAGTGCCGTTCCATGTCCATATATGAGTAAGAAATGGTCTTTTCACTCTCCCTCAATAATAAATAATACAAATGTGCCGAGATGACCCAGTAAAAAGTCAACGATCGACAGGGATTTATGGTGATTTAATTGCCTATAGCTGTCATAAAATGTACATTAAATAGAGCGACAGATATGGATAAATGCTTCTGAGGTATTTTTGAGGATAAATGCAGTGACTTTTAACAGTTTACTTGTTTGTAAAGAAATCATATGCGCCTCATTTCTCTTTAAACTAACCGTTCCAATATATGTATTTTTCCATCTGGTTTGAGAATACCATACAGCTGACCGAGGATGAGGAAATTACGCATGGGATCCATGAAGATAACTACAATTACACTGAAATGTTTTTCTGTGGCCATTACTAAATTAAAACATTGTCAATGTCATACTTTAACATGTGTAGGCTAAGGTGAGTGCTTTACAACGTTATACACATGAAGCCAGTCGCGCGCAATGAGCGAATAGAAGTAGGGAGTTGGCGGTGACTCGCGCACAATCAGTTGGCACGGATGCCAGTTGTAAACTCAAACTATTTCTGCAGGGATTCTTATACATATCCAGTTTAACGTCCAGCTTTTTCTGGTTACTTTGTAAGAGCTCTCCAAATAGCACTTTGGGCATGATCGGTGCTGTTTTATGGCACTGTGCAATATCCATCTACCATCTGATCATAAACTTGATTTAGGGCTGTGGTGCGCGCGGGTTATGTGCTCATCAGCTGTGGAATTTACATGCGCAGCCAGTCGGTTCCTTTCCACCCAGCCTGATTACTCATTATCTATGGATCATTCATAAAGCGGATAACTTCAACGCCACTGACAGCCACGATTTGTACGGTATTCATTTAATGACCCCATAATGTATTTTCAACCCCACAACATTGTATGCATCAGCAACGAGAGGAGGGACTCGAGAGGGGACACGCATTTTAAATAGTAAGACAGGTCACGTATCGACATGGTTTTGTCCTATTAACTAACAATTCGAAACCTTTAAGACATTGTAATTGTTTCTACTGGCAGAGGTGCGCAGAGCGCACATTGTGACACGACGCGCCGCATTCCCAAAATATAAATGCACCATTCATCATCGAATAGACTAGTGTAAATGAACCGGTGTAAATCGGGAGACTTAGTTGTATATATAATCGTCACGTTTTGTGTGATATCTTCGATGAAAGAGACGAGGTGGATAGCCTAATTCTCTCACTTCTGTCTCACCTGTAAAATCCAACATACTAGGCATTCGAACCTTACACACCCAAGCAGAGGGGAGTACAAGCTGTTAAATTACACAAATAACCGACAGAGAATCATACAATTATGAAAAAGGATGCGACGCTTACCTTCGATTAGAATGAGCTGAGAAAGTAGTTGATTTGTTCCGATAGAGAGACGAGCCAGATCGGTTCCTTCAGACTCGCGTCTCGCTGCGCTCCGCTCCGGCCGTGGGGAAGACACGCCTCCTGTTGGTCGAAAAAACACACTGCTTAAAGCAACAGGGGACCTGCACACCGACCGGTGGATGGACCCGACCCAGAGCCGGGTGGATCTCCAAGTCGAGGTGAGGTGGGGATACCTGTAGCATGGGGGACAAGGGCTGGGGCAGGGTGGATTTTACGCATGTCTTATAATCACTTTAGTGGCGAATTAATCAATTAATGCAATTCATGGATTATTTAATCCATACCAGTGCATTCAACTTCTATGCAAAACGGTGTGTGATGGCGCTGAATTTATTTGAGCTTTAATTAATCAAATGGAAAAACAATACAAGGATGGTGCGGGACAACATGTTAAGCCTCCGGGAGTGCCATATAGGAACAGTGTCACGGGAGTGACACAGGAAGTTACGTGGATGAAACGATAATTACCTGGTGGAATATTGTAAAAACTATAATAATAAGTGTTTAATATCAGGACATTTAGGTCAGTATAAGTTCAACAAATTGGGATTGAATCTAGCTCATTGTCTGTTTGCATCAACTATATGACGCTGTTTATGCTTGCTGTGTAAACAGTGCCTCAGTCTCATATTCTGGTAGATCGGAGAGAGAGAGTAAATGAGGGATGCAACAACCCCCGGGCTATCAGACGGAAATGACTGCTATTTCTCCCTCTGTCAGTGAAGTACAAAGCGTACAATTTACCACGGCGACGGAGCGCATCCCTGCCCCAACGCTGACACTGCGCAGGGGCGCACAGGGCGAGAGCTGCGGCGGGATGGGAAAAGCGTGATCTGAGGCCACTGAGTGGTGCCGAAATGAAAGGAATCTTTGATTCCCTACCCCCCAGCGCGCAGCATGAAACGTCGGATTGTGGGGGACTAAAATAAATAGTCAATGACAGCCCTGTGATCTGGGAACAAACCCCACCACTCTCACCCATGGGGAGCTGCAGAGGCCCTAACCCTCCGGGTGTGTGTGTGTGTGTGTGTGTGTGTGTGTGTGTGTGTGTGTGTGTGTGTGTGTGTGTGTGTGTGTGTGTGTGTGCAGTGGTGTAAAGTACTTAACTAAAAATACTAGTACTAATTCATTCGTTTTTTGTTGAATCTATGCTTTATTTATATTTGTGTCTACTTTTCCTTTTACTTCACTACATTCCTAAAGAAACTACAAAAATATCACTGACTCCCAAAATTATTTATTTAGTTATTATTAATATACAGTACTGTGCAAAAGTTTTTGGCAGGTGTGAAAAAATGCTGTAAAGTAAGATGGCTATCAAAAATAGACATGTTAATTTTTTGTATTTATCAATTAACAAAATGCAAAGTGAGTGAACAGAATAAAAATCTACATCAAATCAATATTTGGTGTGACCACCCTTTGCCTTCAAAAGAGCATCAATTATCCTAGGTACACAGTTTGAAGGAACTTGGCAGGTAGGTTGGCCCAAACATCTTGGAGAACTAACCACAGTTCTTCTGTGGATTTAGGCAGCCTCAGGTGCTTCTCTCTCTTCATGTAATTCCAGACAGACATGATGATGTTGAGATCAGGGCTCTGTAGGGGCCATACCATCACTTCCAGGACTCCTTGTTCTTCTTTACGCTGAGGATAGTTCTTAATGACTTTCGCTGTATGTTTGGGGTCGCTGTCATGCTGCAGAATAAATTTGGGGCCAATCAGATGCCTCCCTGATGGAATTTCATGATGGATAAGTATCTGCCTGTACTTCTCAGCATTGAGGAGACCATAAATTCTGACCAAATCCCCAACTCCAGTTGCAGAAATGCAGCCCCAAACATGCAAGGAACCTCCACCATGCTTCACTGTTGAACCTCCACCATGCTTCACTTTTGAACCTCCACCATGCTTCACTGTTGAACCTCCCCCATGCTTCACTGTTGCCTGTAGACACTCATTTGTGTACCACTCTCCAGCCCTTCGGTGAACAAACTGCCTTCTGCTACAGCTAATTATTTCAAATTGTGACTCATCAGTCCAGAGCTCCTGCTGCCATTTTTCTGCACCCCAGTTCCTGTATTTTCATGCATAGTTGAGTCGCTTGGCCTTGTTCCCACGTCAGAGGTATGGCTTTTTGGCCGCAAATCTTCCATGAAGGCCACTTCTGACCAGACTTCTCCAGACAGTAGATGGGTGCACCAGGGTCCCACTTTTTTCTGCCAATTCTGAGCTGATGGCACTGCTGGAAATCTTCTGATTGCGAAGGGAAGTAAGCATGATGTGTCTTTCATCTGCTGCAGTAAGTTTCCTTGGCTTACCACTGTGTTTCTTTGTGCTTCTTCAAAAGAGCTTGGACATCTGGAAGTCCCTGTCTGCCTTGACATGTCTGTCTGGGAGAGACCTTGCTGATGCAGTATAACAACCCCGTGTCTTGTTGCTGTGCTCAGTCTTGCCATGGTGCATGACTTTTGACAATAAACTGTCTTCAGCAACCTCACCTTGTTAGCTGAGTTTGGTTGTTCCTCACCCAGTTTTATTCCTCCTACACAGCTGTTTCTGTTTCAGTTAATGATTGTGTTTCAACCTATACATTTAATTGATGATCATTAGCACCTGTTTGGTATAATTGTTTAATCATACACTTGACTATATGCCCACAAAATCCCTAACTTTGTGCAAGTGTACCTAAAAGAATTGATGCTGTTTTGAAGGAAAAGGGTCATCACACCAAATATGGATTTGATGTAGATTTTTCTTATGTTAACTCACTTTGCATTTAGTTAATTGCTAAATATAATCTATTAACATGTTTATTTTTGAAAGCATCTTACTTTACAGCATTATATCATTCCTGAACTAAAATGTTTGCACAGTACTGTATCTTTTTTGAACCTTCATTTACCAGCGCAAGTCAGTTAAGAACAAATTCCTATTTTCCATTAAGGTATCTTTACTTTTACTCAAGTATGACAGTTGGGTACTTTTGCAACCACTATGCGTGTATCATGTGTGTATCATGTGGTGTGGTGTTTGTGTGTGTGTGTGTGCGTGTCAGACTAGTGGCTCTTTGCCTCACTCCTCTCTCCTTAATTACGGCCAGTCTTCCATGTCGAGAGGAAATTCATTATTCACCTAATCTGCCTGAGGAAATAGTATACAACTTAACACACAACCAGCAAAATACACACAACACAACACTACACACCACACACCCCTCCCTATATGCAACAAAAAACATTTTCAAAGCATGCATACAGAGAACTCAATATGAACTGCATACAATCCTGTCATGACTCACAACCTGTGCAACAGATGAAGGGGAGAATATGGAGGAATAGGGAGGAGATAAGAGAAAATACAAAAGTTACGAAATAGAACATGAAATGCACCTGTCATTTTTGTCATTAGAATAACAAAGCAGTGGGACTTAAGAGACATCTACTGTGCATTCGGAAAGTATTCAGACCGCTTGACTTTTTCCACATTTTGTAACATTACAGCCTTGTTTTTCCCTCATCAATCTACACACAATAAACCATAATGACAAAGTCAAAGCAGTTTTTTTTAAACATATATTTGCTAATTTAAGAATATAAAAAGAGAAATATATTATTTACACAAGTATTCAGACCCTTTGCTATGAGACTCGAAATTGAGCTCAGGTGCATGCTGTTTCCATTGCTCATCCTTGAGATGTTTATACAACTTGATTGGAGTCCACCTGTGGTAAATTCAATTGATTGGACATGATTTGGAAAGGCACACACCTGTCTATATACGATCCCACAGTTGCCAGTTCATGTCAGAACAAAAACCAAGCCATGAGGTTGAAGGAATATTCCATAGAGCTCTGAGACAGGATTGTGTTGAGGCACAGATCTGGGGAAGGGTACCAAAACATGTCTGCAGCATTGAAGGTCCCCAAGAACACAGTGGCCTCTATCATTCTTAAATGGAAGAAGTTTGGAACCAACAATACTCTTCCTAGAGCTAGGTACCAGGCCAAACTGAGCAATCAGGGGAGAAGGGCCTTGGTCAGGGAGTTGACCAAGAACCTGATGGTCATTCTGACAGAGCTCCAGAGTTCCTCTATGGAGATGGGAGAACCCCAAATCAGGTGTGCCAAGCTTGTAGTGTCATACCCCAGAAGACTCAAGGCTGTAATCGCTGCCTAAGGTGCTTCAACAAAGTACTGAGTAAAGGGTCTGAAAACGTATGATATTTCATTTTTTATTGTGTGTATTTTACCCCTTTTTCTCCCCAATTTTGTGGTATCCAATTGTTTTAGTAGCTACTATCTTGTCTCATCACTACAACTCCCGTACGGGCTCGGGAGAGACAAAGGTTGAAAGTCATGCGTCCTCCGATACACAACCCAACCAAGCCGCACTGCTTCTTAACACAGCGCGCATCCAACCCGGAAGCCAGCCACACCAATGTGTCGGAGGAAACACTGTGCACCTGGCAACCTTGGTTAGCGCGTACTGCGCCCGGCCCGCCACAGGAGTCGCTGGTGCGCGATGAAACAAGGACATCCCTACCGGCCAAGCCCTCCCTAACCCGGACGACGCTAGGCCAATTGCGCGAACCCAGAGTCTCTGATGACACAGCGCCACCCGGGAGGCCTATTTCAGTTTTTTATTTTTTATTATACATTGGCAAAAATGTCTAAAAACCTGTTTTTGCTTTGTCATTGTTGGGTATTGTGTGTAGATTGATGAGGGGATTTAAAAAAAAAAATAGAATAAGGCTGTAACGTAACAAAATGTGGAAAAAGTCAAGGGGTCTGAACACTTTCCGAATGCACTGTAAACAGGGTGGGACATCATGCCAATTCATCCACCAGGAAGGGTGATGACCCCTGTAACGCACACGCCTTCTCTTTCCCTTCCTTACAATAGTTGATATATGTACTGTTCATCGCTGACTTTCTTACTCTTTCTCTCTCCTGATAGAGAGAAGAGGCTTGAACCTGACACGGACAACACTGGGCCATTTCAACATATTTTTCAGTTTTCAGCTTCTGCCAGCCAAGTGCCCTCATGCCATGCTATACCCACCCAATTCCTGCCTACCCATGGCATAGCTGTAATCGATAGGCCTGATACTTTACCCATCCTATTAATGCCATTCAATACAAACAGCGAAGGGTCATAAGCAATTTCATAAATACCATTTTCCATTCCTCATCATCTGAGCATGGTGAGAATGATTTTTATTTTTTAATTTTATTTCACCTTTATTTAACCAGGTAGGCTAGTTGAGAACAAGTTCTCATTTGCAACTGCGACCTGGCCAAGATAAAGCATAGCAGTGTGAGCATACAACAAAGAGTTACACATGGAGTAAACAATTAACAAGTCAATAACACAGTAGAAAACAAAGGGGGGGTCTATATACAATGTGTGCAAAAGGCATGAGGAGGTAGGCAAATAATTACAATTTTGCAGATTAACACTGGAGTGATAAATGATCAGATGGTCATGTACAGGTAGAGACATGCTTTTAGCATGTGCATGTTATTATTGCTAGATTGCACAGCTCACTGCCAATAGTGATTCAGAGAGGTTTCTTCCTTTTATGTTGGATAATGACACAGATGTGTGTCCGTACCTGTGATAACATCATCAGATGCTTCAGATATAAGCCATCTCAATGACTAAAGACACAAACGATGTTGGCGAGCTCATCTACTGAGTCTCAGTGTATAGGCTGGTGGCTCTCCATTGTCCAAACAAAAAGGTTGGAAACTTACCCAGAGGGCAAGTTGAAATGACATAATCACAATCAACTACAACCAACCAGAACTGGTTATAACCTGATGATAAGGAAGTCATTTCAACCAGTTTTGTCTGCAGTGTATAAAACACAAAAAGTTGATGTCCACTGAATCTTTTCACACTACTGACAATACCTCCTCCTTATTTCCATGGAAACACCTAGTCACCTGCTGGTACTGATAAATGGAGAAGAACACATCTTGATAGAAGAATTGGCAGAATTGGAAAATCTGGTTGGGTTTTTATCCATTCTTCATCAATTCTAAACAAAATGCTGATTTGAAACACATGCACTGAATAATCATATCCAACTACACTATAATTGGCAAAATAATCAGCTAAAATATGTCACAGTCAGTCGCTTTCCACTGATTATTGAGAGTGCTGATCAATAGATGTGACTCATCTCAATGGTCACCTCGAGAATATACAACTCCTATTAGCACAAGCCCAATACACTCAATTTGATGATGTGTTTCATGATAAATTAGCGAATTAGTGCTGTTCTCAGCCTCTCTATATTACTGTCTCTCCCCCTCCTCTCTCTCTGATGGTCACGCACACACAAACCTACACATCAAAATAGCCTGTCACGTACAACGCACGCACGCACACACACACACACACACACACACACACACACACACACACACACACACACACACACACACACACACACACACACACACACACACACACACACACACACACACACACACACACACACACACACACACACACACACACACCACAGCAGCAGGTCATGGTGAAGTTTTAATGGCTTCTAATTGCGTTTTGCTGTTTCAGATCCTTTTAGTTGTGTGTTATTTTCCAGCACCTCACTACTGTCAGAACACAGCACCATCACGGAAGCAGACAGAGCAGAGGAAAGGTAAATAAAGAGGAAAGGAGGGGATTGCTGAAGAATTTACTTGAGTTACTTGCATTCTTGTGTTGCGTAAGTATGTCATTCTCATAGAAAAAAATTGTCCTTACTAAAAAAGAAGAAGACATTATACAGTATACCAGACAAACACAACAATAACCCCACCACCTTGTGTCCTTAGAGTCAACCCTACGTCTCCTTCTCCTGTGACTGTCTTGGGACAACAGTAAATACCTTGTGAAACACCGCACGTCTCCGCTTCAGGCCACATTGCAACGCGTCCCTACTCACACCGTTACACAGTGGTTGTTATAGCGCTACACAGTGCTGCTACAGAGAAGAATGCTCAGTTACCATACACACAAGTAGAATTACAGTTAATCAGCTACATAAGATAAAACACTGCCTGTCTTATTTTACTCTACAAACTCGAAGGGGATGATAGCGATTTCATTCTAAGTAATCTGCAAGAGAGAATTGGATGATGACTAGGGGGTTGAGGGGTGAACAAATTAATTTTATTCAAGTAGTGTAGTGGGATACCTCAGGGGGTTAGAGAGTAGTCAGTAGACTATTACTAAGGCCCTTTACTGTAGTGTGATACCTCAGGGTCTGAGTCAGTAGACTATCACTAAAGCCCTTTAGTGTAGTGTGATACCTCAGGGTCTGAGTCAGGAAACTATCACTAAAGCCCTTTAGTGTAGTGTGATACCTCAGGGTCTGAGTCAGTAGACTATCACTAAAGCCCTTTAGTGTAGTGTGACACCTCAGGGTCTGAGTCAGTAGACTATCACTAAAACCCTTTACGGTAGTGTGATACCTCAGGGTCTGAGTCAGTAGACTATCACTAAAGCCCTTTAGTGTAGTGTGATACCTCAGGGTCTGAGGGAGTAGACTAAACTACAGCACTTTACTGTAGAGTGATACCTCAGCGTCTGAGGGAGTAGTGTAAACTAGAGCCCTTTACTGTAGTGTGATACCTCAGGGTCTGAGGGAGTAGACTAAACTAGAGCCCTTTACTGTAGTGTGATACCTCAGGGTCTGAGGGAGTAGACTAAACTACAGCACTTTACCATAGAGTGATACCTCAGGGTCTGAGGGAGTAGACTGACACTAAATCTCTTTACTGTAGAGTGATACCTCAGGGTCTGAGGGAGTAGACTAACACTAAATCCCTTTAGTGTAGTGTGATACCTCAGGGTCTGAGTCAGTAGACTATCACGAAAGCCCTTTACCGTAGTGTGATACCTCAGGGTCTGAGTCAGTAGACTATCACTAAAGCCCTTTAGTTTAGTGTGACACCTCAGGGTCTGAGTCAGTAGACTATCACTAAAGCCCTTTAGTGTAGTGTGATACCTCAGGGTCTGAGTCAGTAGACTATCACTAAAGCCCTTTAGTGTAGTGTGATACCTCAGGGTCTGAGTCAGTAGACTATCACTAAAGCCCTTTACCGTAGTGTGATACCTCAGGGTCTGAGTCAGGAAACTATCACTAAAGCCCTTTAGTGTAGTGTGATACCTCAGGGTCTGAGTCAGTAGACTATCACTAAAGCCCTTTAGTGTAGTGTGACACCTCAGGGTCTGAGTCAGTAGACTATCACTAAAGCCCTTTACTGTAGTGTGATACCTCAGGGTCTGAGTCAGTAGACTATCACTAAAGCCCTTTACCGTAATGTGATACCTCAGGGTCTGAGGGAGTAGACTAAACTACAGCACTTTACTGTGGAGTGATACCTCAGGGTCTGAGGGAGTAGTGTAAACTAGAGCCCTTTACTGTAGTGTGATACCTCAGGGTCTGAGGGAGTAGACTAAACTACAGCACTTTACTGTGGAGTGATACCTCAGGGTCTGAGGGAGTAGTGTAAACTAGAGCCCTTTACTGT
This sequence comes from Oncorhynchus kisutch, assembly GCF_002021735.2. Classification (NCBI taxonomy): domain Eukaryota; kingdom Metazoa; phylum Chordata; class Actinopteri; order Salmoniformes; family Salmonidae; genus Oncorhynchus; species Oncorhynchus kisutch. The sequence continues at coordinate 11,493,153 of NC_034175.2, read as the reverse complement.
AGTGTGATACCTCAGGGTCTGAGGGAGTAGACTAACACTAAATCCCTTTACTGTAGTGTGTTACCTCAGGGTCTGAGGGAGTAGACTAACACTAAATCCCTTTACTGTAGAGTGTTACCTCAGGGTCTGAGTCAGTAGTGTAAACTAGAGCCCTTTACTGTAGTGTGATACCTCAGGGTCTGAGGGAGTAGACTAAACTACAGCACTTTACTGTGGAGTGATACCTCAGGGTCTGAGGGAGTAGTGTAAACTAGAGCCCTTTACTGTAGTGTGATACCTCAGGGTCTGAGGGAGTAGACTAACACTAAATCCCTTTACTGTAGTGTGTTACCTCAGGGTCTGAGGGAGTAGACTAACACTAAATCCCTTTACTGTAGAGTGTTACCTCAGGGTCTGAGGGAGTAGACTAAACTAGAGCCCTTTACTGTAGTGTGATACCTCAGGGTCTGAGGGAGTAGTGTAAACTAGAGCCCTTTACTGTAGTGTGATACCTCAAGGTCTGAGGGAGTAGACTAAACTAGAGCCCTTTACTGTAGTGTGATACCTCAGGGTCTGAGGGAGTAGACTAAACTAGAGCCCTTTACTGGAACATCATAGAGATCAGATGAAGATGAAGTCGACTCAGAGAAGACAGAAGAGTATGTAAATAATTTATTACTCAGACTCTCCCAGTGGCAAAGTGATCTGAACAGAGACACGTTTCTATAAAGCAGGTAGCTTAACCTCCCACTAGTATTATTATTGAATATATATTTGCTTCTCCAGTATTCTCTAAGATGTTGTTCTTGATGTTGGGGGTGTATATTTAAATGTAAAGAATAGCAGAGTGAGTGATACAGTATATCCCCAAGATGTCAAATGATTTGACAGATTTGCGCACGCACGCACACACACACACACACACACACACACTCACACACCAACAAGCAAACACAAATGCATGCATGCATGCATTTAACCGGTTTACAGATTTTACTCCAAATCATCCCTAAACTCAACAGATTAAATGACAACTCCATCCTACAATGCATGTAGATACTGTTAATGCCAAACTCTCTGTCCATGATCATCCTGCACTACTTTGTACGTGTCTGTCTGTCTGATCAAATCAAATCAACGTTTATTTGTCATGTGCACCGAATACAACAGTGAAATGCTTACTTACAGGCTCTAACTTATAGTGTAAAAACGGTTTTAGGTGAACAATAGGTAAGGAAAGAAACAAAAACAACAGTAAAAAGACAGTGAAAAATAACAGTAGCAAGGCTACATACAGTAGCGAGACTACATACAGACACCAGTTAGTCGGGCTGATTGAGGTAGTATGTACATGTAGGTATGGTTAAAGTGACTATGCATATACAGTGGGGCAAACAATTATTTAGTCAGCCACCAATTGTGCAAGTTCTCCCACTTTAAAAGATGAGAGAGGCCTGTAATTTTCATCATAGGTACACTTCAACTATGACAGACAAAATGAGAAAAAAAATCCAGAAAATCACATTGTAGGATTTTTTATGAATTTATTTGCAAATTATGGTGGAAAATAAGTATTTGGTCAATAACAAAAGTTTATCTCAATACTTTGTTATATACCCTTTGTTGGCAATGACAGAGGTCAAACGTTTTCTGTAAGTCTTCACAAGGTTTTCACACACTGTGCTGGAATTTTGGCCCATTCCTCCATGCAGATCTCCTCTAGAGCAGTGATGTTTTGGCGCTGTTGCTGGGCAACACGGTCTTTCAACTCCCCCCAAAGATTTTCTATGGGGTTGAGATTTGGAGACTGGCTAGGCCACTCCAGGACCTTGAAATGCTTCTTACGAAGCCACTCCTTCATTGCCCGGGTGGTGTGTTTGGGATCATTGTCATGCTGAAAGACCCAGCCACGTTTCATCCTCAATGCCCTTGCTGATGGAAGGAGGTTTTCACTCAAAATCTCACGATACATGGCACCATTCATTCTTTCCTTTACACGGATCAGTCGTCCTGGTCCCTTTGCAGAAAAACAGCCCGGAAGCATGATCTTTCCACCCCCATGCTTCACAGTAGGTATGGTGTTCTTTGGATGCAACTCAGCATTCTTTGTCCTCCAAACACGACGAGTTGAGTTTTTACCAAAAAGTTATATTTTGGTTTCATCTGACCATATGACATTCTCCCAATCTTTTTCTGGATCATCCAAATGCTCTCTAGCAAACTTCAGATGGGCCTGGACATGTACTGGTTTAAGCAGGGGGGCACGTCTGGCACTGCAGGATTTGAGTCCCTGGCGGCGTAGTGTGTTATTGATGGTAGGCTTTGTTACTTTGGTCCCAGCTCTCTGCAGGTCATTCACTAGGTCCCCCCGTGTGGTTCTGGGATTTTTGCTCACCGTTCTTGTGATCATTTTGACCCCACGGGGTGAGATCTTGCGTGGAGCCCCAGATCGAGGGAGATTATCAGTGGTCTTGTATGTCTTCCATTTCCTAATAATTGCTTGCACAGTTGATTTATTCAAATCAAACTGCTTACCTATTGCAGATTCAGTCTTCCCAGCCTGGTGCAGGTATACAATTTTGTTTCTGGTGTCCTTTGACAGCTCTTTGGTCTTGGCCATAGTGAAGTTTGGATTGTGACTGTTTGAGGTTGTGGACAGGTGTCTTTTATACTGATAACAAGTTCAAACAGTTGCCATTAATATAGGTAACGAGTGGAGGACAGAGGAGCCTCTTAAAGAAGAAGTTACAGGTCTGTGAGAGCCAGAAATCTTGCTCGTTTGTAGGTGACCAAATACTTATTTTCCACCATAATTTGCAAATCAATTCATAAAGAATCCTACAATGTGATTTTCTGGATTTTTTTTCTCACTTGGTCTGTCATAGTTGATGTGTACCTGTGTTGAAAATTACAGGCCTCTCTCATCTTTTTAAGTGGGAGAACTGACTAAATACTTTTTTGCCCCACTGTATGAGGAACAGAGTAGCAGTAGTGTAAAAAGAGGGGTTGGCGGGTGGTGGGACACAATGCAGATAGCCCGGTTAGCCAATGTGCAGGAGCACTGGTTGGTCGGGCCAATTGAGGTAGTATGTACATGAATGTATCGTTAAAGTGACTCTGCAAATATGATAAAAAGAGAGTAGCAGCAGCGTAGAAGACGGGTTGGTGGGGGGGAACACAATGCAAATAGTCCAGGTAGCCATTTGATTACCTGTTCAGGAGTCTTATGGCTTTGGAGTAAAATAGCTAACCCACTCACTCTCCTCCTGGTAATGAGGCCTGGAGGATAGAGGATGGTAAGTAGCCGTTGCAAAGAGAAAAAGTAGGACCACCCTCATCCAGAGAGAGCTAGGGAAGACTACCTCTGAGAAAATCAAGTTGAAAGGTTCTGTGACTGCCCCCAAACCCCCATTCCGCATCAAATGCCCCTCATCAAAAAGAATTGCGAAAAATTGCTGGTTGTTGGAATGTATACTTCTGCTGCCCATCTGCTGAGGAGGATTGTTTTATGTCATTTCAGCAGCAAACAGCCTCTCTGACTCAGAGCCAATCAGACAGATTAAGGGATGGATGGACGGACCTTCACCTGTAACTTCCCCATTGAATACAAACACAAATACACAATGAAGTTCTATCTACAAAGCTTGTCAAACTTGGCAGGGTCTGAATAACTTAAATGCAGTGATCTGGGCCCCTATCCACAAAGCCTCTCAGAGTGGGAGTGCTGATCTGATCTGCCTTTTAGATCATAATGAGTAAGATTATATAGACAGGTTGGGACCTGATCCTAGATCAGCACTCCTACTCTGAGGCGCTTTGTGAATACGGGCCCTGATCTCACACTGACATCAATTATGCAGTCGAGAAATCTGTATGTATGTAGTGTATGTGTATTAGAGGTTACAGGAATCGTGATATCGTTAACAATCTGAACACATTATAGTCAGAGGCTGCTGCTGGGTATTTATACTAGCTGTACTGATGTGTGTTCCCTCATGTTCCCCCCGTGTGTGTGTGGCAGTGTGTGTCCATGAGCATGGGGAGGTAAGGGGCCTGGTGAAAAGTCCCTCTTCTCTGTCCCTCCCTGATTACCAATTACTGCTGTGCGCTCCAGCGAAGGTCTCGGCCGAGCAGCCGGGTCTGTCTTAATGAGAGAGAGGGGCAACAGCCACGCATCTGACGTCAGCCCTGTAAATACCAGCCTAGATCAGCCACAAACAAAGCCAAGGAGCCACCAAGAGACAGAGGAAGAGAAAATGAGAGGGGAGTAGGGGAGAAAGTGGGAGGGGATAGGAGACTAGGGGAGAGAGTGGGAGGGGATAGGAGACTAGGGGAGAGAGTGGGTGGGAAGAGGGGAGTAGGGAGAGAGTGGGAGGGGATAGGAGACTAGGGGAGAGAGTGGGAGGGAAGAGGGGAGTAGGGGAGAGAGTGGGAGGGGAGAAGGGAGTAGGGGAGAGAGTGGGAGGGGAGAAGGGAGTAGGGGAGAGAGTGGGAGGGAAGAGGGGAGTAGGGGAGAGAGTGGGAGGGGAGAAGGGAGTAGGGGAGAGAGTGGGATGGGTTAGGAGACTAGGGGAGAGAGTGGGAGGGAAGAGGGGAGTAGGGGAGAGAGTGGGAGGGGAGAAGGGAGTAGGGGAGAGAGTGGGAGGGGATAGGAGACTAGGGGAGAGAGTGGGAGGGGATAGGAGACTAGGGGAGAGAGTGGGAGGGAAGAGGGGAGTAGGGGAGAGAGTGGGAGGGGAGAAGGGAGTAGGGGAGAGAGTGGGAGTGGAGAAGGGAGTAGGGGAGAGAGTGGGAGGGGAGAAGGGAGTAGGGGAGAGAGTGGGAGGGGAGAAGGGAGTAGGGGAGAGAGTGGGAGGGGAGAAGGGAGTAGGGGAGAGAGTGGGAGGGGATAGGAGACTAGGGGAGAGAGTGGGAGGGAAGAGGGGAGTAGGGGAGAGAGTGGGAGGGGATAGGAGACTAGGGGGGAGAGTGAGAGGGGTTAGGAGACTAGGGGAGATAGTGGGAGGGGAGAAGGGAGTAGGGGAGAGAGTGGGAGGGGAGAAGGGAGTAGGGGAGAGTGTGGGAGGGGAGAAGGGAGTAGGGGAGAGAGTGGGAGAGGATAGGAGACTAGGGGAGAGAGTGGGAGGGGTTAGGAGACTAGGGGAGAGAGTGGGAGGGGAGAAGGGAGTAGGGGAGAGAGTGGGAGGGGAGAAGGGAGTAGGGGAGAGAGTGGGAGAGGATAGGAGACTAGGGGAGAGAGTGGGAGGGGTTAGGAGACTAGGGGAGAGAGTGGGAGGGGAGAAGGGAGTAGGGGAGAGAGTGGGAGGGGAGAAGGGAGTAGGGGAGAGGGTGGGAGGGGAGAAGATAGGAGACTAGGGGAGAGAGTGGGAGGGGTTAGGAGACTAGGGGAGAGAGTGGGAGGGGAGAAGGGAGTAGGGGAGAGAGTGGGAGGGGAGAAGGGAGTAGGGGAGAGAGTGGGAGAGGATAGGAGACTAGGGGAGAGAGTGGGAGGGAAGAACACAAATACATTGGGAGAAAAACTATCTGTTATCACGTCATTCACTTTCGGTCCTTCTCGATTCCTTTATTCCCTTCCTATTGTCTACCTTTCTCCCTCTCCCTCTCTCTGTCTCTCTCTCTCTCTCCCTCTCTCTGTCTCTCTCTCTATCGCTCTCTCCCTCTCATTTATGTGAAATTAAAGGTTTCTGCTCGGTCTATAATTAGTTGACCCTGACTCTAATTAGAAATGCTCTGTGCAGTGCCACTTCAGATTAGACACAACGCAATATGTCCCTTAGTGTGGTTGCCGTGCAGACGAGTGTATGTGTGTGTGTGTGTGTGTGTGTGTGTGTGTGTGTGTGTGTGTGCATGCGTGCGTGCATTTACGTGTACATTGGTGTCATACAAAAATGCCACAGAGCCAAGTCCTTTATCCAAAGATAAGGGGTATTCTGCTAATCAGCCAGTCAAATTGTGTGTACTGGCACTAAAAAGTCCCCAGTGCCTTGGTGTCTCTGCCATGGATGGTAGTTAGGCAGCTAACTCTCATCATGTCTCTATCAAAGCCAGGTAATCAGAATAAGAGGGACAGGTTCATTCAGCATTGGCCCTGGCTCACTTAAGATGTTTCTATTGATGTGTCAGATGCAGATCAAGAAGTGGTCTATTAATAGGTCTATTAATTGGAGCCGATCCACAATGACTAGGTTGACCAGAGCCCTGCGCACTAGATAGGGAATAGAGTGTCATTTGGGATGGAGGCCTAGTGTCTACCTCCCCCAACACTCACATGTCCAACCCGTCCTGGTGAAGTCAGTTACTGGCCCGGACAACTTCAGGGGCGAGAGGCCCCTCAGACTGTGATTTAATCAGAGGCTTCTCCCTCGGCACGATCCTCCATGAGCCTCATCAGAACATGCACAGGAATAATGTGGCACAACCTTTAGTGAAATGTCAGAAAATATCACCATTGGACAGCATCTTCATTAAGTAAAACGAAGGGGGTTGGCTGAAAGACCTTTTTTCACCTCCTTGTAAGCGTAGCGGAATTAGCTTCTGCAGCATGGAGAGTGTGTGGAGAGAGAGAGACAGACAGAGAGCGAGACATCGAGACAGCGAGAGAGAGAGTGAGCACCAAAGCCCTGCTGATCCTTACGTAGGGGAAATTATATTTATCTATTGAAAGTTCGAAATAAAGAGAAAGGCCAGGGGGAGTTTGTTTAAGTGTAGAGAATCAGGTAGTTACTCCAGAGACATGATAGCTCAGAGTTAGATGTTTAAAGTGAACATAGCTACTTAGAACGCGGCAAACTAAGAGCCAAAAACACACACAGCATATCCTTGACTGGGATTTCCTAGAACTAGAGGCAGTGGTGTTGGGGCTAGATAGCAGAGATACACAGAGAGCTGTGGCTTCAGGGCACAATGGGTTCCTGGAAAAGAGTTGCCTGTCTGACTAGAACAAAATTGCACACAACAGATGAGAGGAGAGAAGATGAAACGAAGTGAAAATGAGAGAAAGAGAGATAGACAGAAAGTGTTTAGCCAGACATAATGGTCAGTGGAGAGTGTTCTTGGAGGACACTGAGATGAGAGACAGAACATATTTAGCCAGAATAATAAAATTGCAGATTGAGGACAGAGAGAGAGAGAGAGAGCGAGAGAGCGAGAGAGCGAGAGAGCGAGAGAGAGAGAGAGAGAGAGAGAGAAAGAGGGGAAAGGGATTAAAAGTGTATCGATCGGGGCCCTGCAATCGCTTCTCACATTATATGAAGCCATTTTTAATTCACCCCAACACTGTGGAGAGGGAATAGAGAAGATGAAGACAGGGATAGAGAAGAGAGAGGGAGAGAGAGAGAGAGAGAGATAGAAGATGGAGAGAGAGAGATGGTGAGAGGGGGGGGGTATAGACTATTGAAGAAGAGAAGAGAGCCAGGATTGGAGGGGTTGTCCCGATCAATAGGCTTGTACATCTGGAGATGTCTCAACTCCCCTCCCCCTTCCTCACCAACCCCAATTTCTCTCTCCCCCTCCCTATCTCTCTCCCTCTCTAATTCTCTCTCCCTATCACTCCTCTCTCTCTCCCCCTATCTCTCCTCTCTCCTTTCTCTCTCCCTCTCTCTCTCTCTCCCCCTATCTCTCCTCTCTCCTTTCTCTCTCCCTCTCTAACTCTCTCTCCCTATCACTCCTCTATCTCTCTCCCCCTATCTCTCCTCTCTCCTTTCTCTCTCCCTCTCTAACTCTCTCTCCCTATCACTCCTCTATCTCTCTCCCCCTATCTCTCCTCATCTCTCTCCTCTCATACAGAGGAAATAGAACCCTCATAAACCTCTCACTACACTCCATGTTCTCTCTCCAGCAAAAACACACTGACAGGAAAACAACATCCCCCACTATAATTACCCTTTCATGGTGATGTCTTGACTTAAACGTGCTTCTAGAAATAGGCTCTCCATTTAAATATAGTGGTGAGTGCAATGCACTCTCTCCATCATATTGTTAATGGGCAAGTTCTTTTGGTTTTAAACTCCCTCTTCAGTGTGGTAGGTTACTCTGCAACTAGTCCTAATGCAATCAAAGCACAAACACAGAGCGTTGTTTTGTCTAGAGACTGGGGACACTGTCTGATGAGTCTCCCTCTGTTCTGTGTGTGTTGACGTCAACAATAGAGTCAGTTCCAGACAAAACGCGGTATCTGTCAGTGACAATGCCCTGTCTCTCAGAAGCCAATCTGGAATTGGCACCATTCCTCCAGTGAAGGTTAGAGTGCATTACGACACTGCTGTAAAATTGACATTGTGCTTCTACTGTCGCATCTCACAAATGAACACACTGATGTGATGTGTGGCACTTTCAAACTGAAATTGTGTCAGTATTTCATTTCATTTATCTGTTATCTTACTGGTAAACATTGGAAACTAATTTCTTATCACTTAGTACGACAGCTTGAGAGAGAGAGAGAGAGCACCACAGGTAACTTCCACAAAGCTGTGAACGATCTGAGAGACAAGGCAAGAAGGGCATTCTATGCCATCAAAAGAAACATAAATTTCAACATACCAATTAGGATTTGGCTAAAAATACTTGAATCAGTCATAGAGCCCATTGCCCTTTATGGTTGTGAGGTCTGGGGTCCGCTCACCAACCAAGACTTCACAAAATGGGACAAACACCAAATTGAGACTCTGCACGCAGAATTCTGCAAAAATATCCTCCGTGTACAACGTAGAACACCAAATAATGCATGCAGAGCAGAATTAGGCCGATACCCACTAATTATCAAAATCCAGAAAAGAGCTGCTAAATTCTACAACCACCTAAAAGGAAGCGATTCACAAACCTTCCATAACAAAGCCATCACCTACAGAGAGATGAACCTGGAGAAGAGTCCCCTAAGCAAGCTGGTCCTGGGGCTCTGTTCACAAACACAAACACACACTACAGAGCCCCAGGACAGCAGCACAATTAGACCCAACCAAATCATGAGAAAACAAAAAGATAACTACTTAACACATTGGAAAGAATTAACAAAAAAACAGAGCAAACTAGAATGCTATTTGGCCCTACACAGAGAGTACACAGCGGCAGAATACCTGACCACTGTGACTGACCCAAAATTAAGGAAAGCCTTGACTATGTACAGACTCAGTGAGCATAGCCTTGCTATTGAGAAAGGCCGCCGTAGGCAGACATGGCTCTCAAGAGAAGACAGGCTATGTGCTCACTGCCCACAAAATGAGGTGGAAACTGAGCTGCACTTCCTAACCTCCTGCCCAATGTATGACCATATTAGAGAGACATATTTCCCTCAGATTACACAGATCCACAAAGAATTCGAAAACAAATCCAATTTTGAAAAACTCCCATATCTACTGGGTGAAATTCCACAGTGTGCCATCACAGCAGCAAGATTTGTGACCTGTTGCCACGAGAAAAGGGCAACCAGTGAAGAACAAACACCATTGTAAATACAACCCATATTTATGCTTATTTATTTTATCTTGTGTCCTTTAGCCATTTGTACATTGTTAGAACACTGTATATATATATAATATGACATTTGTAATGTCTTTACTGTTTTGAAACTTCTGTATGTGTAATGTTTACTGTTCATTTTGGTTGTTTTTCACTTTATATATTCACTTTGTATGTTGTCTACCTCACTTGCTTTGGCAATGTTAACACATGTTTCCCATGCCAATAAAGCCCTTGAATTGAATTGAATTGAATTGAGAGAAAAGAGAAAGAGGTAGAAAAAGCGAGAGAACGAGATGGAGAGAGAGAAAGAGAGATCACGGGTGATAGGACTGATCATACGTATGGAGGAAGCCTGGCTGTGATAAGTAGGTCTGTGCTGGGTTAAAGAGTGACCCTGAAACAGGCTGGGATGCAGTAAGAGGTCTGGATTGAAAATTCCCTCCACATCTTCTCATGCTCTGCCACCCTGGCCAAATGACTACTGACGGATATAGTACAGGCGAGCACTGAGAAGTGTAAATTGGTTCACTTTGCACTCACTAAAACATTTATGTCAGTGGAATCAGCCATTTAGAGGAAAAAATATTGTTTTAAAACTGATTTATACTTCCAATAGGAAAATGAATAGAAAGGCGCTCTTTGTGAGGGCTGCATGGTGGGTTTACATTTCAATGTGTGAAGGAACCATGGGTCAGCTAGAAAGATGGGGGAGAAGAGTGAGACAGACAGACAGACAGACAGACAGACAGACAGACAGACAGACAGACAGACAGACAGACAGACAGACAGACAGACAGACAGACAGACAGACAGACAGACAGACAGACAGACAGACAGACAGACAGACAGACAGACAGACAGACAGACAGACAGACAGACAGACAGACAGACAGACAGACAGACAGACAGACAGACAGACAGACAGACAGACAGACAGACAGACAGACAGAGAAGAGGCAGAGAGAGAAAGAGAAAGAGAAAGAGAAAGAGAAAGAGAGGGGGAGAGGAATGAGATAGAGAAGAGGCAGAGAGAGAGAAGGAGAGGGGGAGAGGAGTGAGATAGATAGACAGAAAGACAGAAGAGGTGGAGAGAGAGAAAGAGAGGGGGAGAGGAGTGAGATAGACAGACAGAAAGACAGAGAAGAGGCAGACAGAGAGAAAGAGGGGGATAGGAGTGAGATAGACAGAAAGACAGAGAAGAGGCAGAGAGAGAGTAAAAGGGGGAGAGGAGTGAGATAGACAGACAGAAAGACAGAGAAGAGGCAGAGAGAGAGAAAGAGAGGGGGAGAGGAGTGAGATAGACAGACAGACAGAAAGACAGAGAAGAGGCAGAGAGAGAGAAAGAGAGGGGGAGAGGAGTGAGATAGACGGACAGAAAAACAGAGAAGAGGCGGAGAGAGAGAGAGAGAGAGAAAGAGCGAGGGAGAGAGGGCTACTTGCACTCTGGGAGAGAAAAAATTAAATGATAAAGCCATGACTATTTGGGGTTTTAATGTCATTGCTTTTAATCACACTATCAAAATGATACGTCAAGAGAAGTGGATACATGTTACCCTGACATGTATTAAGGGACTCAGTTAAATGAATTGTAGTGTAGTGAATGAATTATAGTGAAGTGTAGCTGTAGTGATACAGTGCCTTGCAACAGTATTCATGACCCTTGGATTTCTTCACATTTTATTGTGTTACGAAGTGGGATTATAAATGGATTTAATTGTCACTTTTTGTCAACAATCTACACAAAATACTACGTAATGTCAAAGTGAGGAAATAAATCTCTATTTTTTTTAAAGAAACAACATTCATAAACTAAAATATAGTTGCATAAGTATTCAGCCCCTTTGTTTAGGCACGTCTACATTAGTTCAGGAGTCAGAATTTGCTAAACAAATCACATAACAAGTTATATGGCCTCACTCTATGTGATATAATAGGGGTTGACATGATTTCTGAATGACTAACCTTTCCTCTGTCCTCCATACATACAGTATCTGGAAGGTCCCTCAGTCAAATATTGAATTACAAGCACAGATTCAACTACAAATGCTTTTTGAAAGCCTCATAAAGAAGGGCAGTGATTGGTAGATGGGTAACAATAAGAAATGTAATATTTCTTTAAGCACGTCCAAGTTAATAATTATGCTGTGGATGATGTATTAAACCACCCAGACACATTAAAGATACAGTTGTACTTCTGAACTGAGCTGAAGGAGAGGAAGGGAACTGCTCAGAGATGTTACCACGAGGCCATTGGTGACTTTAAAACAAATACAGAGTTCAATGGCTGTGATGGGAGAAAACTGAGGATGGATCAACAACATTGTAATGACTCCACAATAATGACCTAAATGACAGAGTGAAAAGAAGAATACAAATATACAGAATACATATATTCCAAAACATGTATGTATGCAACAAGGCACAACAAAAAACACAGCAAAATAATATACCTTTTGGCCTAAATGCAAAGCCATATGCTTGGGGCAAATCCAACAAAACATCACTAAGTAACTCCTTCCTCATTTTCAAGCATGGTGGTGGCTGCATCATGTTATGGGTATGACCGAGTGGTGCAGCAGTCTAAGGCACTGCATCTCAGTGCACGAGGTGTCACTACAGTCCCTGGTTCAAATCCAGGCTGTCTCAAATCCAGCTGTCATTGGGAGTCCCATAGGGTGGTCGTCCAGGTTTGGCCAGGGTAGGCCATCATTGTAAATAAGAATGTGTTCTTAACTGACTTGCATAGTTAAATAATAAAAAGCAAGTAAACAGGGTGGAGCTAAGCATAGGCAAAATCCTAGAGGAAAACCTGCTTCAGCCTGCTTTACACCAGAGACTGGGAGAGGAATACACCTTCCAGCAGGACAATAACCTACAACACAAAGCCAAATCTACACTGGAGTTGCTTACAAAGAATACTGTGAATGTTCCTGAGTGGCCAAGTTTCAATTTTGACTTAAATCTGTTTTAAAATCTATGGCAAAACTTGAAAATTGCTGTCTAGCCATGATCCCCAACATCTTGATAGAGCTTGAAGAATTTTGAAAATAATAATGGTAAATATTGCACAATCCAGAAGAATCACAGCTGTAGAAAGATGTTTCTAACATGTATTGACTCAGGAAGCTGTCACATTCGTTTGTATAGACGGACCAAGGCGCAGCATATGTTGAGTTCCACATAATATTTAATAGTGAAACTTTGCAAAACAAACAAACAAAACAACAAACCGTGACAACAGAGGTGCTACAAAAATGCTACTTAAGTATGATCCCCAATTAGTGACAACGATAGTCAGCTGCCTCTAATTGGGAATCATACCAACACAGAAAAAACAAACTAGAACCCCACATAGAAAATATAAACTGGACTAAATCCCTAGTCATGCCCTGACCTACTCTACCATAGAAAATAAAGGCTTCCTATGGTCAGGATGTGACAGTACCCCCCCCCCCCCCCCCCCAAAAAAGGTGCGGACTCCGACCGCAAAACCTGAAACAAAAAGGGAGGGTTAGGGGGGGGGGGGGGGATGTCCAGTGTCGGTGGCGGCTCTGGTGCGGGGCAAAGTACCCACTCATCCTCCAGCATTGGGGGCGGCTCTGGTGCGGGACGAAGAACCCGCTCAGCTCTTAGATCCACCATCTTTGGTGGTGGCTCTAGTGCGGGCCGAAGAACCCTCTCATCCCGCGGATCCAGCCAGGGACCCAGGCTGAACACTGTGCCTGGATTGGACCTCGGTGCAGAAGAAGGCTCTTGGAGCGGGACTGGACGCCATGCTCAGACTGGGCATTGACACAGGGGAAGGCTCCGGCCATGGAGCTGGAGGTTCCGGACCGTGGACCGTCTCAGGAGGTTCCGGACCGTGAAATGTCGCCGGAAGCTCCGGACCGGGAACTGTCGCCGGAAGCTCTGGACTGGGGATCGTCGCAGGAAGCCTGATCCATGGGGCCGGTGACACGCACCTCAGGGCGAGCGTGAGGAGCAGGCATAAGACGTACCTGACTGGGAACACGCACTTCAAGGAGAGTGCGTGGAGCAGGCACAGGACGTACCTGACTGGGGACACGCACTTGAGGGGGAGTGCGAGGAGCAGGCACAGAACGTACTGGGCTGTGGAGGAGCACTGGAGACCATGGCACTGTGAGTGCGGGGAGCTAGCACAGGACATACTGGGCTGTGGAGGAGCACTGGAGACCATGGCACGGTGAGTGCGGGGAGCTAGCACAGGACGTACTGGGCTGTGGAGGAGCACTGGAGACCATGGCACGGTGAGTACGAGGAGTTGGCAGAGGACGTACTGGGCTGTGGAGGAGCACTGGAGACCATGGCACGGTGAGTACGAAAGTTGGCACAGGACGTACTGGGCTGTGGAGGCGTACTGGAGACCATGGTACGGTGAGTACGATGAGTTGGCACAGGACGTACTGGGCTGTGGAGGAGCACTGGAGACCATGGTACGGTGAGTACGAGGAGTTGGCACAGGACGTACTGGGCTGTGGATGAGCACTGGAGACCGTGGCATGGTGAGTACGAGGAGCAGGCACAGGACGTACTGGGCTGTGGAGGAGCACTGGAGACCATGGCACGGTGAGTACGAGGAGTTGGCACAGGACGTACTGGGCTGTGGAGACGTACTGGAGACCTGGTGTGTATAGCCGGCATCAGTACCGGACCTTTAACACACTTCTCAGGATGAGTACGGAGAGCTGACTCAGGTGGCTTTAAATCGAAATCACGCTCCTTAGGGCAAATGTCATGCATCCTCCACCAATTCAATAACTCTCATATCTCTCTCCTCCACATTCTCCCTCAACTCACTGACAGTCTCTGGTTCACTCCTCGGCTCCACCAACCACCCCGTGTGCCCCCCCTCAATTTCTTGGGGGGGGAGAGCTTTCCTTGTGGTTGCGAACCCCGGCGTCGTCGCTGTCCTCCCTTTTCTCCTTGCGTCTCCCGCCAAGGAAGGTGATCCTCTCCTGCCAGGATTTCCTCCCAAATCCATGTTATCCTCTCCTCTTTGGCACGCTGCTTGGTCCTGTTGTGATGGGATATTTTGTCACGTTCGTTTGTATAGACGGACTAAGGCGCAGCATATGTTGAGTTCCACATAATATTTAATAGTGAAACTTTGCAAAACAATCGAACAAAACAACAAACTGTGACAACAGAGGCGCTGCATACACTTACTCAAAACAATATCCCATAACACACAGGTGGAAAAATGCTACTTAAGTATGATCCCCAATTAGAGACAATGATAGCCAGCTGCCTCTAATTGGGAATCATACCAACACAACAAAATAGAAAAAACAAACTAGAACCCCACATAGAAAATATAAACTAGACTAAATCCCTAGTCATGCCCTGACCTACTCTACCATAGAAAATATAAACTAGACTAAATCCCTAGTCATGCCCTGACCTACTCTACCATAGAAAATAAAGCCTTCCTATGGTCAGGACGTGACAAATTTGTATTAATAATTATTATAAAAAAATATGTATTCCACTTTGACATTACAGAGTATTTTGTGTAGACTATTGACCAATAAATGACAACTAAATAAATGTTCATCCCACTTTGGAACACAATAAATCCAAGGGGTCTGAATATGTACTGTCCTACCAGTAAACGCTAGTATGGAGACAAAATTAATAGTTGTATTGGAATGCTGTCAGGAAACGTGGGTACATTTTCCATTATATCAAATACGGTAACTACCAATATATAAAAGAAATACAACAACATGTACAGAAAAAGTACCACTGTTATTGAACTTAATTAAAATGTCCTCTTTTACAGTGTGATTTCACAGAGATAGCTAGGGGGTCGAGCGACAGACATCTGTTTGTTTGGCAGTAGTATTCTGTTTGCTCTGATTAAAATACACTGTGACAATTCATGTGTGACTGTTTGTAACATGAAACTCTATGAAATTTAACCTCAAATAAATAAGAAGCTGGAATTGACTTCGCCCCCACATACACTGAATATCCAATGCACAAAGTAGCATGTAAATATCTAAGGGCAACCACGTTTGCAATGATAGCTTGTATGTTGTAGCTATACTATAGGCAATATATAAAGATATCACCGATCACTAGCCACACTTCACTTAGGGAAGTTGCAGCCCCATAGAGATGCATGCAGAGATCATCTTACCATGAGAACTGGCCGGTGAGGGGAGTTCCATAGAGTGTCCTGGGCATCTTTCTCAGACCAGGTGACTGACTGACTGACTGACGAGAGAGAGAGAGAGAGAGAGAGAGAGAGAGAGAGAGAGAGAGAGAGAGAGAGAGAGAGAGAGAGAGAGAGAGAGAGTTAGAGAGAGAGAGAGGTCCCTGGTTTTAGTCTCCACAATTCAGAGGTTAAATGCCTACTCTTCGCAGATGACCTATGCCTGCTGTCACCCACAGCACATGGCCTACAGCAGAGCCTGGACCTGCTAGAGCAGTACTGCCAGACCTGGGCCCTGGCAGTAAAACCCCAAAAAGACTAAAATTATGATTTTCCAGAGAAGATCCAGATCTCAAGGAATTAGACCAAAGTTCTCAATTGGTACAAAATATATAGAGTACTGTACACACTAGAATTACTTACGTTTTAAAAATAAGCTCAACTGGACACCTTAATGAGGCAGTGATTGAGCTGAGAGAGAAAGCACTCAGGGCATTCTACGCCATTAAAAAGCTAATTCAAATTGAAATACCTATTAAAATTTGGCTAACACTAATTGAATATGTCATTGAACCAATTGCACTTTATGGCAGCGAGGTGTGGGGTCCACTAGCAAAACAAGATTACCATTACCAAGCCCTGCAATGCCAAGAGCTGAGCAAAGAAAAGAGTCCCCTCATCCAGTTGGTCCTGGGGCTGAGTTCACAAACCTGTTCTACTAATGCACTGAAGCCTCAGGACCAGAGCATACAATCAATCAGGATAAACCAAATTACAACACAGTCAAAACAAAACTATATTGCTTATTGGGAAACACAAACACAAGCACAAAGCAAAATGCAGTGCTATCTGGCCCTAAATTGACAGTACACCGTGGCTAAATATTTGACCATGGTTACTGATCCCTGTAGAGGAAAGGCTGTGCAGCCACTGCACCACAGCAGAACCTGAGACGGAGCTGCATTTCCTGACAAAATGTAAAAAATATAAAACAATTAGAGAGTGTCATTTCCCCAAATTTGAAACCCTTATTCAAGGTTTCAAAGACCTCTCTGATGATGATAGGCTACCCGTCCTGTTTGGGGAGGATGCAGAGAGCTGTGGGTTGGCAGCGCACTACATTTCTGCCTGCCATAAGTTAAGGGACAGTGTCTGACAGACCAATCAACCTGAACATGTCCTCTACTGTATGCCTATTGTTATTGTTCAATGTATGGTTATTTTGACACTTGGTTATTGTTGTTACTGTTGTCCTGTGGACAATTTTGATTCTCATTTTTATTTATTTATTTAATTTTTATATTGTAAATATCCAAAATAAGCTTTGGCAATATGTACATTGTTGCGTCATGCCAATAAAGCGAATTGACTTGAATTGAGAGAGAAAGAGAGAAAGAGAGAAAGAGAGAGAGAGAGAGAGAGAGAGAGAGAGAGAGAGGTTAGGCTGTGGCCAGCTGACTTTCTGGCTAGCTGACTCTGCTCTATAGTGGTAGCAGAGTAGAGGTCCAGTCTCATTTGTAGTTAGTCTCACTACTGTGATCTCTCCACGCCGCAGTTGATGGAGTGGTTCTTACCTGTGATGCGCTTGAGAAAGCTATGTGTTTGGTGATGGATAGATTTTCTCAGTGCAGTCGGGTCTGGCCGGCTGCTCCGAGGTTTAAATCAATCCGTTCATTTGTGTCTCTGTGGGATTGATTATCTGAGGCGCAGTCTGGACGATGAGGCTCTGACTACGTACACACTCAACAGTACATTTTCATTAAATCACACCGCCGCCACTCCTAAGTGCTACCTCTGATATTACAATGACAAGTAGGAAAACACAGCAGTACCTGCATCTGCCAAAATGTACAGTAGGAACATGTAAAAAAAAAACTCAGATCTAAGTGTTTTTTGTCATGGTTGTGCATCAAACAAATTGCATTTTGGGTGATATAGAAATCCCCCAATGTGGTCATTAATAAAGCTGCATTCAAGCAGAAAAAACAAGTCTGTCTGTCAGCACAATGAAAATGGATTTGACTTGATTTAATATTTCATCTTGAGATTTCTAACAAATCAGACTCCTTGTGTTGATACAGGAAAGTTATTTTATGCATATGTTTAAGTCACAGTAAGGATCCAGTGATGTCATTCATGTGGTGTTCAAGCCGAATGTTTGAGGTTATATAAGAGGACTCACCACACCATATAGGTCAAACTGTTTAGCTCCTCACCAAGGAGAACCCTGTCATGTTGATGTGCGGCATGTTCATGTCTCTTCCTATGTATGTAGATCTATAAATGTAGGGCCTATGGAGAAATGCCAGGCGAAATGGTGTTAGAACCAAGAAGGTTTCAATGTCTCCCTTCATACTGTATATGGCCCTAAAAAGGGTTCCAATCTACAGGTACTGTAACTGCCAAAATAAAGGAAACACAAATGTGGGATACAAAGTACTGTATATTGAAAGCAAGTGCTTCCACACTGGTGTGGTTCCACAGTTAATTTAGCAATTAACATCTCATCCTGCTTTGGGTCATGTATACAAATACCCAGTTTACCATTATTTTGGCTACCATGGCTAGAAGAGATCTCAGTGACTTTGAGATCTCAGTGACTTTGAAAGAGGGGTCTCAAAGGAGCAGATGGGGTTTAAAGGGTGTGTGTGTGTGTGTGTGTGTGTGTGTGTGTGTGTGTGTGTGTGTGTGTGTGTGTGTGTGTGTGTGTGTGTGTGTGTTCGTCTCAGTCACCAGATTTCAACCCAATTGAACACTTATGGGAAATTCCAGAGAGGCGCCTGAAACAGCATTTTCCGACCACCATCAAAAACGTAGTGGAAGAATGATGTCGCATCCCTCCAATAGTTCCAGACACTTTTAGAATCTATGTCAAGGTGCATTGAAGCTGTTATGATGGCTTGTGGTGGTCCAACGGCCTATTAAGACACTATGTTGGTGTTTCCTTTATTTTGGTAGTTACCTGTGTTAGAGGTCGACCGATTAATCGGAATGGCAGACTAATTAGGGCCGATTTCAAGTTTTCATAACAATCGGTAATCGGCATTTTTGGACACCGACCATGGCCGATTACATTGCATCATGGTTGGTGATATTACTAGTTTATCTAGCTTTGCATGTAATCAATGCGGTGCCTGTTAATTTATCATTGAATCATAGCCTACTCCGCCAAACGGGTGATTTAACAAGCGCATTCGCGAAAAAAGCAATGTCGTTGCACCAATGTGTACCTAACCATAAACATCAATACCTTTCTTAAAATCAATACACAATTATATAATTTATAAACCTGCATATTTAGTTAATATTGCCTGCTAAGATGAATTTATTTTAACTAGGGAAATTGTGTCACTTCGCACGTTGCGAACTGTGAAGACTATTTCTTCCTAACAAAGACAGCTAACTTTGCCAAACGGGTGATGATTTAACAAAAGCGCATTTGCGGAAAAAAAGCATAATCGTTGCACGAATGTACCTAACCATAAACATCAATGCCTTTCTTAAAATCAATACACAGAAGTATATATTTTTTTGTTAAAATAAATTTTTGTTAGCAGGCAATATTAAACTAGGGAAATTGTGTCACTTCTCTTGCATTCATTGCACGCAGAGTCAGGGTATATGCAACAGTTTGGGCCGCCTTGGTCGTTGCGAACTAATTTTCCAGAATTTTACATAACTACTACATAAAATTGAAGGTTGTGCAATGTAACAGGAATATTTAGACTTATGGATGCCACCCGTTAGATGAAATGCGGAACGGTTTAGTATTTCACTGAAAGAATAAACGTTTTATTTTCTAAATGAGTTTCCGGATTTGACCATATTAATGACCTAATGCTCGTATTTCTGTGTGTTATTATGTTATAATTAAGTCTATGATTTGATATTTGATAGAGCAGTCTGACTGAGCAGTGGTAGGCAGCAGCAGGCTCGTAAGCATTCAGTCAAACAGCACTTTTTTGCGTTTGCCAGCAGCTATTCGCAATGCTTCAAGCATTGCGCTGTTTATGACTTCAAGCCTATCAACTCCCGAGATTAGCCTGGTGTAATCGATGTTAGCGGGGTGCGCGCTAATAGCGTTTCAAACGTCACTCGCTCTGAGACTTGGAGTAGTTGTTCCCCTTGCTCTGCAAGGGCCCCGGCTTTTGTGGAGCGATGGGTAACGATGCTTCGAGGGTGGCTGTTGTCGATGTGTTCCTGGTTCGAGCCCAGGTAGGAGCGAGGAGAGGGATGGAAGCTATACTGTTACACTGGCAATACTGAAGTGCCTATAAAAACATCCAAAAGTAAAAGGTATATGAAATACAAATGGTATAGAGAGAAATAGTCCTATAATTCCTATAATAACCTCAACCTAAAACTTCTTACCTGGGAATATTGACGACTCATGTTAAAAACCTCTCTAGGGTTCGTGGGACGCTAGCGTCCCATCTAGCCAACATCCAGTGAGGTTGCAGAGCGCCAAATTCAATTACAGAAATGCTCATTATAAAAATTCAGAAAGCAAAACATATTTTACATAGGTTTAAAGATGAACTTCTTGTTAAGCCAACCACAGTGTCATATTTGTAAAATGCTTTTCGGCAAAAGCATACCTAGCCCAGAACATACCTAGCCCAGAACATAGCTCAGTTGACAAATTATTACAAACAGTAACCAGCCAAGCAGAAGCATTACAAAACTCAGAAATAGAGATAAAATTAATCCCTTACCTTTATTGATCTTCATATGGTGGCAATCAGAAGACATTCATTTACTCAATAAATGTTCCTTTTGTTCGATGAAGTCTCTTTATATCCAAAAACCTCCGTTTTGTTAGCGTGATTTCTTCAGTAATCCACAGGCTCAAACTCAGTCAAAATAATCAGACAAAAAAAATCCAAATTGTATACGTAAAGTTCATAGAAACATGTCAAACAATGTTTATATTCAATCCTCAGGTTGTTTTTTTAGCCTAAATTATCTATAATATTTCAACCGGACAATAACGTTGTCAATATAAAAGTATAAAAGAATAGAAAAAGAAATGCACATGCGCCTGAAAAAACTCTGCATCACATTAGGGTCCACTCATTCAGACTGGTCTTACTCCCTCATTTATAAGAATACAAGCCTGAAACGATTTCTAAAGACTGTTGACATCTAGTGGAAGGCATTAGGAACTGCAAATGGTTGTCTTAAGTCAATGGATACTGTAATGGCATTGAATAGAAAACTACAAAACCACAAAAAAAACGACTTCCTGAATGGATTTTTCTCAGGTTTCCACCATCTAAATCAGTTTTGTTATACTCACAGACACTATTTTAACAGTTTTGGAAACTTTAGAGTATTTTCTATCCAAATCTAGTTATCCAGTTATATGCATATCATATCTTCTGGGCCTGAGTAGCAGGCCGTGTAATTTGGGCATGCTTTTCATCCCAAATTCCGAATGCTGCGCCCTACCCTAGAGAGGTTAAAAGGAACCACCAGTTTTCATATGTTCTCATGTTCTGAGCAAGGAACTTAACCGTTAGCTTTCTTACATGGCACATACTGCACTTTTACTTTCTTCTCCAACACTTTGTTTTTGCATTATTTGAACCAAATTGAACATGTTTCATTATTAATTTGAGGCTAAATTGATTTGATTGATGCATTATATTAAGTTAAAATAAAAGTGTTCATTCAGTATTGTTGAAATTGTCATTATTACAAATAAATAAATAAATAAATATTGTTTTATTTTAATTTTAAATCGGCCGATTAATTGGTATCGGCTTTTTTTTGGTCCTCCAATAATTGTTATTGGCGTTGAAAAATCATATTCGGTCGACCTCTAACCTGGATATAGAACTGCAAACCATCCTTATTATAAGCAGTTCTGTGAAGAAGTTCTGCTATAGGTCCAGTGACCTGTGACCAGTGACACAATTACGATAATGAATATAACATCCACCCATCCCAGGACACCACCAACAGTAGACCTCTGGTTGTAGATTCATCTGTTAGTGCCAGCTGGGGCCTCCCCATCCCATCCCCTCCCCACACCACTAGAGCAGCACACCATGCCCATCCCACACGCCATGCCCTCCCCCTTACCCCCTTACCCACACCACCAGGACACCCCTCCTGTACCCCACACCCCCAGAGCAGCACCCCTGTGATTGAAGATGGGGGTGTCTGCCTGGTAGCCCGTCTGCAGTGCTGCTAAATGGAATGTCAGACACTTCCCTCCTCAGACAAGAGCACTGAGTGTCAGAGAGTGGGAATTACCCAGAATCCTATTCCAGCCACGATGCCTGATGCTAGGTCTAATAATGACATTCTATGAAAATCACCATCTAGTCGTCTCAAAAGGCTGGGCAACACTAAAGTGCAAAAGGTGTTATTCTCTCTCTCTTTCTCTCTCCTCCTCTCACCCTCATAGATTGAAGATGGGGCACAGCTTAGACAGTTAAGTGAAATGGCCACAAAGTGTGTCTAAGACTCCTGCTGCATTCTGACTGAAGATACAATCCTTCTTTTTGAGCTGTTCAATATTTGGAGTAGAAATATTTGTTTCACTATGTATTTATCATTCTGAATTACTTTTCCAGAAAAGTTTACCTCAGAGTTCTGACACATCTGTATTGGGTACGAGAATCTCAGGCGCTGTACAGAATTCTATTTCACCTTACATTTTATTCCGACATGCACCATCATATTAGATTCTATCTAAAATTGATTTTTTTTACATTTTCAAATATTGTCCAGTTAGATTGACCAACTATTCCAAGCGAGAATCCAATTTGATAACCTAGAAAGTATATGAAGCAAACATCCCACCTCAGGAAAAATAAACCAAATAATTTAACTTATTTCAGAGACCATTCTGTGGAACAAGCAGTCAACACATCTGTCAGGCTCCTAACCAGACACCATGGAGAGAAAGATTAGCAGAGCAACCCCTCTTCACACAAACTGCTGGAAAATGCAGAGGCATGTGACATGTAACATGCACACCCTCCACACACACCGTCAAACATGCACACACTCCACAGTCACTCTCACTCTCTCTCTCTCTCCTATAGTTGTTGGGGAGCATCTGGCAGATTGGACTCGTTTCAGGGAGGTGTTATTAAGATTTTCTGATCATGGCTGAGCTGCAGCATAAGTCCTTCACCATGGAGCACACTTCACAATGTAAATAATTAGGATAGGTTTCATATCCAGGGCTGGGGAGGGGAAAAGCTGGTACCAGGCGTACTGGAAGCGCATTAGCACAGTGTTCAGTGCCATTACGACACAAACAAATGACCCTGCTCAGCCACATCAGACAGCAAGAGGGTTTCTTATTGTTTCTGTTTGGAGCGGGAAGTGTCTCTCTCTCTCTTGCACTCTCTATCTCTCTGCTCTTCTCTCTCTCGCTCTGCACCTCTCTCTGCTCCTCTATCCATCTCTCTTGCCCTGCCCCCCCCCCTCTCTCTCTCTCTCTCTGCTCCTCTCTCTCTCTGCTCCTCTCTCTCTCTGCTCCTCTCTCTCTCTCTGCTCCTCTCTCTCTCTCTGCTCCTCTCTCTCGCCCCGCTCCCCTCTCTCTCTTTGCTCCTCTCTCTCTCTTTGCTCCTCTCTCCTTCTCTCGCAGTGCTCCTCCCCTCTCTCTCTTTGCTCCTCTCTCCTTCTCTCGCAGTGCTCCTCCCCTCTCTCCTCTCTCTCTTTCTCGGCTCTGTAGGACATTAGCAGACAGGAGCCTCTAATGTACCCACCACCACCCTTCATTTGAACATTTGAAATGTAAGTAGTTATTTCTTCATGCAGGGTTTGCTTTGTTTCTGTTGAGGAAAGAAAAATGTGAATGTCAGATAGGCCCTGTGAAATGGTAAACACCATTAAATATTATGCTCTGGGAAATAAATACAATTTATATTCCCCCAGACCCCCCCAGAACTTTCTTGATTGATTATTTGAGATTCTGACCTGGGAGAAAATGTACTGTTACGATCCATTTTTAATCAGTAGATCATTTTTACAAACGTAGCAAAAACACACAGCAATGTTTTCAAAAATCACATTCTACTCATAGTATTAACATGATATTTAGGGAAAACATCAACATCAACAACAAGACACAACAGAGACATAGAATGTATTCTATTCATTCACACTGTAGCAGTTCAGTGTACAAATGAATAGCCTACAGAATGTTGTTACCACTAGACACATTCTATTCTTTCATTGCTGTGTCAGGGCCCACATCATAGGGAGCACAACACAAAAATAATGCTCTCTGTCTGGCTGCCATTGCAAGTCCAGTCATAATGTAAATGCTGATGGCAGGGGTAGCAGGTAAGGATCACATTGCAACATTTACATAATAGAATAACACACCAGTTTGTAAGAGAGGAAAGAATGCTGGGTAATTTGGAGCTGGCATGCAGAGAATGATGTCAGCACTTCAGCACAGTATATTGTATTTGTCTTTGCGCAGAAATAGTTTTTTTTGTTGGTACAACATCCGCACTGAGCTAAAAGGGTAGAGCTGCCACTTTCAAGGAGTGGAACTCTAACCCGGAAGCGTATAATAAGTCCTGCTATGCCCTCCGACGAACCATCAAACAGGCAAAGCGTCAATATAGGACTAAGATCGAATCGAACTACACCGGCTCCGACGCTCGTCGGATGTGGCAGGGCTTACAAAGAGCTGCCCAGTGACACGAGCATATCAGATGAGCTAAATCACTTCTATGCTCGCTTCGAGGCAAGTAACACTGAAACATGCATGAGAGCATCAGCTGTTCCGGACGACTGTGTGACACACGCTCCGCAGCCGATGTAAGACCTTTAAACAGGCCAACATTCGCAAGGCCGCAGGGACAGCATGCACTGACCAACTGGCAAGTGTCTTCACTGACATTTTCAACCTCTCCCTGTCTGTAATACAAACATGTTTCAAGCAGATCACCGTAGCGTAGCCCCTGTGCCCAAGAACACTAAGGTAACCTGTCTAAATGACTACTGGCCGGTAGCACTCACGTCTGTAGCAATGAAGTGCTTTGAAAGGCTGGTCATGGCTCACATGAACACCATTATCCCAGAAACACTAGACCCACTCCAATTTGCATACCGCCCCAACAGATCCACAGATGATGCTCTCTCTATTGCACTCCGCAATGCCATTTCCCACCTGGACAAAAGGAACACCTATGTGAGAATGCTATTCGTTGACACCTCCCTCTGTAACTGGATCCTGGACGGGCCACCCCCAGGTGGTAAGGGTAGGTTACAACACATCGGCCACGTTGATCCTCAACACAGAGCCCCTTAGGGGTGCGTGCTCAGTCCCCTCCTGTACTCCCTGTTCACTCATGACTGCACGGCCAGGCACGACTCAAAAAACATTATGACGTTTGCTAATGACACATGTTAGGCCTGATCACCGACAACATGAGACAGCCTATAGGGAGGAGGTCAGAGACCTGACCGTGTGGTGCAACAACCTCTTCCTCAATGTAATCAAGGAAAAGGAGATGATTGTGGACTACAGGAAAAGTAGGACCAAGCACGCCCCCATTCTCATCGATGGAGCTGTAGTGGAGCAGGCTGAGAGCTTCAAGTTCCTTGGCGTCCACATCACCAACAAATTAACATGGTCCAAGCACACCAAGACAGTCGTGAAGAGGGCACGACAAAACCTATTCCCCCTCAGGAGACTGAAAAGATCTGGCATGAGTCCTCAGATCCTCAAAAGGTTCTACAGCTGCACCATCGAGAGCATCCTGATGGGTTGCATCACTGCCTGGTATGGCAACTGCTCGGCCTCCAACCGCAAGGCACTGCTGAAGGTAGTGCGAATGGCCCAGTACATCACTGAGGCCAAGCTTCCTGCCATACAAGACCTCTATACCAGGCAATGTCAGAGGAAGGCCTTAAATATTGTCAAAAACTCCAGCCACCCTAGTCATAGACTGTTCTCTCTGTTACCACACGGCAAGCGTTACTGGAGCGCCAAGTTTAGGTCAAAGAGGCTTCTAAACAGCTTCCACCCCCAAGCCATAAGACTCCTGAACATCTAATCAGCCAGAAGCTAGCCAGAAGCTAACCAGTTTACTGGCTAACGTTAGTATTCTGCTGACCACGGTTGGTGGTCATTAGCTATCCTTTAGCTCGAAAAGCTATCGGCAGTTTTCTACAACGCGACTCAGACCAGAGCATACCGGACCTACAGTATTTTCTATCCATATCCGCGGATTTCTACCGCAAGCGCTGGACATTTACACCTGGATCTTGCAGCTATCTAGCTGCTATCCAAGTGACTATTGGCTTACTTCGATCCCAGAGCAAATATCAGTTATTCCGGAGCTAGACGGCTGAAGAGTTCCATCAGCCACTCCTGGGCTACAATCACCTATCCGGACCCGTTTTACTGCCGATGCGGAGCCCCACCGGGCCTTCACGACTGGACTACCGACGTTATCTGCCTGAGGGAGTTATCCAACTGTCCCCTCCGTCACGACGTTACCTGAACGCCCATCTGCGGCCCGCTAATAGCTGTCTTACTGGCTGCTATCTGAATAGGTCTATCGGACAATTTTCTTGGGTCACTATAACTATATCTATTTTGCCAATTGGATTGGTCCCCTCTACCACACGGAACCCCACTAATCTACCGACGGAAACGCACGAGGTGGCTAAAAACAAACCTCCATCCTCCGCCAGCTTGCTACAGATGGCCCAGCTAGCTGTCTGAATCGCCGTGACCTCAACCAACCTGGCTACTCACTAGACCCTTATGATCACTCGGCTAAGCATGCCTTTCCTTAATGTCAATATACCTTGTCCATTGCTGTTCTGGTTAGTGTTTATTGGCTTATTTCACTGTAGAGCCTCTAGCCCTGCTCATTATACCTTATCCAACCTTTCAGTTCCACCACCCACACATGTGATGACATCACCTGGTTTCAATGATGTTTCTAGAGACAACATCTCTCTCATCATCACTCAATGCCTAGGTTTACCTCCACTGTGTTCACATCCAACCATACCTTGTTCTGTACATTATACCTTGAAGCTATTTTATTGCCCCCAGAAACCTCCTTTTTACTATGTTCAGGACATCCTAAAAGACCAAGTCTCATAGCTTTTAGCCATACCCTTATCCTACTCCTCCTCTGTTATCTGGTGATGTAGAGGTGAATCCAGGCCCTGCAGTGCCTAGCTCCACTCCTATTCCCCAGGCGCTCTCTTTTTATGACTTCTGTAACCGTAATAGCCTTGGTTTCATGCATGTTAACATTAGAAGCCTCCTCCCTAAGTTTGTTTTATTCACTGCTTTAGCACACTCTGCCAACCCGGATGTCCTAGCCGTGTCTGAATCCTGGCTTAGGAAGACCACCAAAAACTCTGAAATCTCCATCCCTAACTACAACATTTTCAGACAAGATAGAACGGCCAAAGGGGGCGGTGTTGCAATCTACTGCAGAGATAGACGGCAGAGTTCTGTCCTACTATCCAGGTCTGTACCCAAACAATTTGAAATTCTACTTTTAAAAATCCAACTCTCTGAAAACAAGTCTATCACCGTTGCCGCCTGCAATAGACCACCCTCTGCCCCCAGCTGTGCTCTGGACACCATATGTGAACTGATTTCCCCCGATCTATCTTCAGAGCTCGTGCTGCTAGGTGACCTAATGCTTGACACCCCAGCCATCCTACAATCTAAGCTTGATGCCCTCAATCTCACACAAATTATCAATGAACCTACCAGGTACCACCCCAAAGCCGTAAACATGGGCACCCTCATAGATATAACCAACTTGCCCTCTAAATACACCTCTGCTGTTTTCAAACAAGATCTCAGCGATCACTGCCTCATTGCCTGTATCAAATATGGGTCAGCGGTCAAGGGACCTCCACTCATCACTGCCAAACGCTCCCTGAAACTCTTCAGTGAGCAGGCCTTTCAAAGCGACCTGGCCCGGGTATCCTGGAAGGATATTGACCTCATCCCGTCAGTAGAGGATGCCTGGTTATTTAAAAAAGAAAAACTTCCTCACCATCTTAAATAAGCATGCCCCATTCAAGAAATTTAGAACCAGGAACAGATATAGCCCTTGGTTCTCTCCAGAACTGACAGCCCTTAACCAACACAAAAACATCCTATGGCGTTCTGCATTAGCATTGAACAGCCCCAGTGATATGCAACTTTTCAGGGAAGTTAGAAACCAATATACACAGGCAGTTAGAAAAGCCAAAGCTAGCTTTTTCAAGCAGAAATTTGCTTCCTGCAATACAAACTCAAAAAAGTTCTGGGACACTGTAAAGTCCATGGAGAATAAGAACACCTCCTCCCAGCTGCCCACTGCACTGAGGATAGGAAACTCTACCACCGATAAATCCACTATAATTGAGAATTTCAAGTAGCATTTTTCTACGGCTGGCCATGCTTTCCACCTGGCTACCCCTACGTCGGTCAACTGCACTGTACCCCCCACAGCAACTTGCCCAAGCCTTCCCCATTTCTCCTTCTCCCAAATCCAGTCAGCTGATGGTCTGAAAGAGCTGCAAAATCTGGACCCCTACAAATCAGCCGGGCTAAACAATCTGGACCCTTTCTTTCTAAAATGATCTGCCGAAATTGTTGCAACCCCTATTACTAGCCTGTTCAACCTCTCTTTCGTGTCGTCGGAGATTCCCAAAGATGGGAAAGCAGCTGCGATCATCCCCCACTTCAAAGAAGGGGACACTCTTGACCCAAACTGCTACAGACCTATATCTATCCTACCCTGCTTTTCTAAGGTCTTCGAAAGCCAAGTCAACAAACAGATTACCGACCATTTCGAATCCCACCGCACCTTCTCCGCAATGCAATCTGGTTTCAGAGCTGGTCATGGGTGCACCTCAGCCACGCTCAAGGTCCTAAACGATATCTTAACCGCCATCGATAAGAAACAATACTGTGCAGCCGTATTCATTGACCTGGCCAAGGCTTTCAACTCTGTCAATCACCACATCCTCATCGGCAGACTCGATAGCCTTGGTTTCTCAAATGATTGCCTCGCTTGGTTCACCAACTACTTCTCTGATAGCCAACTACTTCTCTGATAGAGTTCAGTGTGTCAAATCGGAGGGCCTGAGTCCGGACCTCTGGCAGTCTCTATGGGGGTGCCACAGGGTTCAATTCATGGGCCGACTCTCTTCTCTGTATACATCAATGATGTCGCTCTTGCTGCTAGTGAGTCTCTGATCCACCTCTACACAGACAACACCATTCTGTATACTTCTGGCCCTTCTATGGACACTATGTTAACAGCCCTCCAGACAAGGTTCAATGCCATGCAACTCTCCTTCCTTGGCCTCCAACTGCTTTTAAATACAAGTAAACCTAAATGCATGCTCTTCAACCGATCACTGCCTGCACCTGCCCGCCCGTCCAGCATCACTACTCTGAATGCTTCTGACTTAAAATATGTGGACAACTACAAATACCTAGGTGTCTGGTTAGACTGTAAACTCTCCTTCCAGACTCACATCAAACATCTCCAATCCAAAGTTAAATCTCGAATTGGCTTCCTATTTCGCAACAAAGCATCCTTCACTCATGCTGCCAAACATACCCTAGTAAAACTGACCATCCTACCGATCCTCGACTTCGGCGATGTCATTTACAAGATGTAATTTACCTTACTCAACTACAAAGATCTCTGAAACTGGAAACACTTATCTCCCTCACTAGCTTTAAGCACCAGCTGTCAGAGCAGCTCACAGATTACTGCACCTGTACATAGCCCATCTATAATTTAGCCCAAACAACTACCTCTTCCCCTACTGTATTTATTTATTTATTTTACTCCTTTGCACCCCATTATTTTTATTTTCTACTTTGCACATTCTTCCACTGCAAATCTACCATTCCAGTGTTTTACTTGCTATATTGTATTTACTTTGCCACCATTACCTTTTTTTGCCTTTACCTCCATTATCTCACCTAATTTGCTCACACCGTATATAGACGTATTTTTCTACTGTGTTATTGACTGTATGTTTGTTTTACTCCATGTGTAACTCTGTGTCGTTGTATGTGTCGAACTGCTTTGCTTTATCTTGGCCAGGTCGCAATTGTAAATGAGAACTTGTTCTCAACTGGCCTACCTGGTTAAATAAAGGTGTTCTCAACTTGCCTACCTGGTTAAATAAAGGTGAATAAAAATACAAATTAAATAAAATGGCTCCCCAGACTATTTGCATTGCCACCCCTCTTTTACACTGCCGCTACTCTCTGTCATTATCTATACATAGTCACTTTAATAACTCTACCTACATGTACATATTACCTCAATTACCTTGACTAACCAGTGCCCCTGCACTTTGAATCTGTACCGGTACCCCCTGTATATAGCCTCGCTATTGTTATTTTACTGCTGCTCTTTAATTATTTGTAACTTTTTTTTTTGGGGGGGGGGGGGGGGGGGGGGTACCGGTAACCAGTGTTAAAACTGCATTGTTGGTTAAGGGCTTGTAAGTAAGCATTTCACTGATTTGAGATTACATACAGTTAATATGTAGTTTATAAATCATAAATAAACAGTTATTAGTCATTGCATGAAACTGTATGATTCTTACTTTGAAGCTTGCCAAATAATGGGTTTGAATTTTGTTTGACTGTCTCTGTTTCTAATACATAATTTGCATAGTTTCCTCTGCAATTTTGCTACTATTGTTTCAGATGCCTTTGCCCATGTTAAGGTCAAGAGCTTGATAACGCTCACTTGGAACTAGGTTAGTGTTAAATACAGCTAGATATGGGATGACACCACTCATGATAACTTCATACTAATAAAACTCACACCCTACAATCTACGCCCCGTAGCCTTGGCTGGAGGATATGTTATCTGTGTGTGTGAGGGGAGGGGAGGGGATGGGAGGGGAGGGGAGGGGAAAAGAGGAGAGAAGAGGAGAAGAAAAGAAGAGAGGAGAGGGGAGGAGAAGGGAGGACAGGTGAGGAGTCAAATGGGATGAATCAGATGAGCTACCTTCATGGGTGGGTTAGAAGAGGACAGTTTCAGAATTACAAAGGTGTGTGGAGGCCGGGTGATTCATAAAACATATGTCAAGGGACAGAGGAAGATGAGTTTTACTGCTGTGTGGCATTGAAAACCTAAATAAAAAGCTTTCAGGGGATGTAACCCTATTAAGGGGTAGGGTGTATGAAACAGACTTTGCCCCTCTCCGGAGCATGCCCAGTATTTAAGTAAAATCTTTAACAGTTATCCTACAGTCTTTGACTTAATCTGAGGAGTCCCTGCGTTTAACCCCATCCTCCTTCTCATCATCACCATGTGAAAGCCCATCACCAATCCAGCTGAAACAGCGAGACCCCCAACAAATACAGTATCCTACAGTAATGAGTGGGTCCAGTTTATACATCTGTGCTTAGAAATAGGATGATCTATGTTCTGTGGATAAGACTGGGTCATATCCAAAGTTAAGGAGAGATTAGAATGTGTGACTCCCCTGTAGCCTGACCCTTCACAGGCATATTCATCAATGACCCGCCGGACAAAGATTACCATTACATTAAACACACATCAAACAATATACATTAACAGGCTACAATGTTGCATTAAATGTGACCAGATTATGAATATTTAGCATATCTTTTCATTTGAAATCCTCAGAGATCTTCCATAACATAGCGGGGATGGATAATAGGGGGTATAATTTAGCATATGATTATCATTGCTGGACCCATCCCGGTATGTGCCCAGACAGACAAACAGCCCCATCCTTTTGGCTTCAACGCTGCCTCTGTTTTGGCCAAGTTTGACAGCAGATGGCATGAGGCGTGACATTATCAAATTAACATCAAATATCACCACAGCTACCAGTAAGGGATTTCACATCTCATACGTTTCCTGTAGTAACTGAATAAACAAAAAATGCTTAGGCCTTTCTCTAGGCCTACATAACTTTGCTAAAATTAATGCAGGTCACATTGATATTATTAACCCTCACAGTAAATGAAGATGTAAAGACAGGCTACAAGTTAACACAAGTTAACGCAAGTTTGATTTGACCATTAAGTGATCAATTATGATCCAATTATGTGATCCAATCAGGCAGATAGGCCTAAGATGAGATGCAGTGTTGACCCTGAGGCTTATTTGTTGCAAACACATGTAGGCCTGTGGCACAATCTGCCATTTCAGCAGCCTGACCCTGCCGTACTGATTGGTACACTTTATTTAGCAGGCCTATATTGCATTTCTAGAATTCATGAGAAAAATTACAATTTTATGTAAAGACACTGTACAGCTGTACAGCTGGTCTCCCAACTCTTTTCCATAAACAAGCGCTGTAACATAGATATATGACCGTGTAGGACCACTGGCACTAACCCATCAAGATGTGTAACAATTTAAACTTGAGTTTTTTGAAAATGATTTCTCACTGACATGAAAGATAAGATAATGCTTCCAAAACCGTACCTCAAGCGACGCGTGTTAATGTTCAGATTGAGTATCTGGGCTCTTAACCCCTTTTAACAAAACTCCCTGTACAAAACTCCCTTCGTCCAACAACTCTTATATGTAATGTAATTGAGTGTCATGATAAAGGGCTAATCCATGCCATGTAGAGAAGAAACGCCGAAGCATGCACAAGCACCTATTCCTAAGTAATGAATTAACTAAGTCGAATGTTCCTCTCTCTACACAATATGACAGTGTAACAATCTTGCTTTCTGTCCCTCTCCTTGTCCCAACCTGGGTTTGAACCAGGAACCCTCTGAACACATCAACAACTACCTCCAACGAAGCATTGTTACCTACAGTATCGTTCCACAAAAGCCATGGCCCTTGCAGAGCAATGAAAAAAACTTCTTCAAGCTCAGAGCGAATGACATCACCAATTGAAACACTACTAGCGTGCATTGCTACCTAGCTAGCCATTTCACACCGGTTACACCAAAGATTATGGATATTCTGACAAGAAAGCTCTTGCCTATTCCTCTCTTTGCGTTGGTGGATAAATCTCATTATTTTAATAAATTTTTGAATATTCGATAAGGGTTGTTGACATTAACCACCTGTATTCAATGGAGAGAGATACTATGGTACTCACCTTATGTCGTGAACATGCATAGCCATCTTGAGACAACTCCGATATGAAGCGTTTTTTTTACAAAGTTGTCGGGATGTCACTTGTCCTACTTACAGTGCATTCGGAAAGTATTCAGATCCCTTGACTTTTTCCTAATTTTGTTACGTTATTCTTACTCTAAAATTGATGAAATAGTTTTTTCCCTCATCAATCTACACACAATACCCAATAATGACAAAGCAAAAACATTTTTGCTGCATCATTCATGTGGGGGCAACATGTTTACTGTTGCCTCGTAATTACATGTATTTAGGCCTACATCAACTATTTATAAGAAAAACAATTACATGTTTAATTACAGTGAAACACTGAAACAAGATTGTTTGTTATCGCCTTTGAACTCACTTCAAAGTAGGACCTAGTTGCCACCAGGGTTCAAACCAAGTGTGGGGTGAATTTATGAGCAGAATTATGAGCAGTTTGGAAATTATTCCATTTAACTGTATAAGTAACCTACTGCTGGGCCTTAATAGCGCTCGTCAGTTTGCAGTCCTAATCTATAAACAGAATGACTGTTTTACCTCAATTAGCCACGAAATCCCTAGTTTGAAGCTGTGTGGTGGCATTTTTCTGACATTTTCCCCCACGTGGGCCAGCCCCCTAGCAATTTGAGTTTCAGCCAATGAGCTTCAGCCTTTCGCCACATCTAGCTGCACACACAGAGAGCAAGAGGGAGCAATGAAGTGGTGCACATATTTGCACATTTGTGACATGGTACACCATTTTCAGGGACCACTTTTGGCTCGTGGACACTACTTTCAGAACTACTGGCTAAAAAGTATACACAAGTACAGGAGAATATCTTTCACACAGGTTTAAGGATGATTTTAAACGTTTTGTTCTATGATATTATACCAGGCAATTAACATTCACTTTATGAATTATGAAGCCTGTATGTGCTTTTATGTGCTTGTTTTGATTACATACTGTAAATGCTTCAACATTCCCAAAAGTTAAGTTAGCTGATGACAATTTCTCATAGAACAAAACGCACAGGATCTCTTAAATCTGTGTTTACCACAGAAATAATTTTGCTAGTTGGAACAAGGAAACGTTTCCTACAACCAGTCAGCAAGTTGGAAATATCAGCGTTTCCGACTAGCACCTGAACGTGCATATGGGCCAACGTTGGGCCCACAGACCAGTGATCATCACTGATTAATAAACTCATTGTCAGAAAGCTGTAATAAATTATTAAATTATTCCCCTACACCAGGGGTTCCCAGACTTTTCCACGCAAGGACCCTTTTCACACCCCCAAAAATTATACATGTGAACAAAAATATTTTCACAAATGAAAGGAGTTAGTTATCAATATCTTTGATGATACTATAGGCAAAGATAATTGTCATAAATACCTGGAGCTCGCTGATTTCTCTCTCACAAATCGATTACTGCTGTCTTGCTTCTTTTATCAATTAATATAGATATTGTAGTCCTTTCCATGTCTACAGGCCTGCAAGTATTTATACGCGTACTACAATACCCACTACTCCACCTTTGACAGAACATCTGACGTAAACGCTTCTGACAGTGTAGAAACGTGTGTAGTAAGTCTTTGCTGTCGTTGCGAGTACAGGTATAATTATCCTTACGCCCTTTGTTGGTATTATTGTGATGATGTACCACACTGTCCTGCATTTGTGGCCATTGTATCGGGAGACGTGGCAAATTGAAGCAGTTAACTAACGCAAGTCTCTCCATTTGGTCTCCCTCCCACTGTCTCCCTCCCACCATTTTATTGGTAGTCGGCTGTACCAGCACCAAAACTCTAGTATTTTTCCTGAAAAGCTTGTTATCAATATTTTTAAATAGGGAGCCAATTTGTTTTCATCACTTAAGCCCATGATAAAAACTCACTTTCTCATTGCTCTCTCTTGAACATCTGCAGAAGACATTGGGTGAGAAATGGGTTTGGAACATCGAATTGCAATAAAATCACAGTATTATCACAGTATTAAAATCACAGTATTAAGCTAATTGAGGAGGATGCTTTGGGCTGTTGTGAACACAGACTGCTTGTAGTGCTTTTCACTCACTTCCCTCCTTGATATCGCTTTCTTCAGCTCTCTCCCATTTACCATGCTACCTCTCTTTTCCTGTTATCTTCTTTAATCCTCTCTCTCCCTCTCTCTCTCTCTCATTTCAAAATATATTCTAATCTTTGCCTCTCCCTCTATTCCCCTAATTTCTCCTCTCTCATTCTGATCGGGGGCTTGTTAAGTTGTTGGTGTGTATTGAGATACTCAATTTAGGAGGAAATTGGGCCTGGTCCTCAGACCACCACCTCTGGCCCTGTTTTCCCAGAGCTAAATCCTCCACAGTGTGAAAACTGCTGCTTGAGGGAAAAGAGGGACTAATGAGGGTCGCTGGAAGATTATCAGAGCTCCAGTTAAAATTCTTTAGTTTTAGAGGACATGGAAGTGCTGATTGTAATAAAGGCATGGTGTTAATACTGCTGCCGCCCCTCCTTGCACTGAACCCCCTGACCTGATGAGCACTAATACCCAATGCTAAAGGAAAGGCTTATTTCAAATTTGCTCGCTATGCAAGGAACTTAGCGTATACTGCTGCACTATGTCTTTGAGTTATGAAAAGGACTTAGAATTACCCTCTGCTGTGTGTGATAGAGAGGGATATGCAGAGAAAAGTCACTGTGTGCATCCAATATCAGACTATATAGTTTCATAATAATTCTGTGTAACTTTATGCCCTTGCTGTCTGTCTTATGTTAGACCAAGCATCTAAAGAGGCAGGAGCTGTTCTCCAGAGAGGGCCTGATAGGGCAGAATATAGTCCAGTTCTTCACTCCGCACCTGGAGAAGGCAGAGCAGCAGGCTGCAGCACAGGAGCTGAAGAGCATCCTAAAGGCTGCCAAGCAGATAGGTAATCAACTCGCTGGACTGGCAGGGATGCACTTTCAGTCATACAGCACCATTCTAATGTTATCTTATCTGTGACAGTTGTTGTTTTGTAGACACCATCTGAAATGTAATTTTCTCTTTAAAAGCATTATAACCTTTAGACCAGCTTATGTTGCACGGCAGCTTTAAATAGGCTGAATCATGGGGTTGCCCATCCAATGGAGTGCCGCTACTGAATTAATATAGGGTAAACACTGAGAGGTAATCAACTCATTGTCCTGGATGATATTCACTCTAAGTCAGGGTTGTCAAACTAATTTTGCCCCGGGGGCTGCATTTGGTCTTCACTGAGGTCTGGAGGGCCGCAATTAAATGTATTATATTTCCTCGCTGTCAAAATGTGCATCAGTTCTCTATCGCCCCACAACGGCTTCCTGATGTGACTTATAATTAGATTAGATGCAAATCCCCCACAATTCCTCCAGAAGTTGTACAGCGGTGCAACCACAGGGCCTTTTCCTACTGCTCCTATTACTATTCTGATACTGCCTGTTGGGGGATCACACAGCCCATTCTCCCCGTTGGGAGATCACACACCCATATTGCCGGTTGGGAGATCACACACCCCATACTGCCGGTTGGGAGATCACACACCCCATACTGCCGGTTGGGAGATCACACACCCCATATTGCCTGTTGGGAGATCACACACCCCATACTGCCTGTTGGGGGATCACACACCCCATATTGCCTGTTGGGGGATCACACACCCCATACTGCCTGTTGGGGGATCACACACCCCATACTGCCTGTTGGGGGATCACACACCCCATACTGCCTGTTGGGGGATCACACAACCCATACTGCCTGTTGGGGGATCACACACCCCATACTGCCTGTTGGGGGATCACACACCCCATACTGCCTGTTGGGGGAATCACACACCCCATACTGCCTGTTGGGGGATCACACACCCCATACTGCCAGTTGGGGGATCACACACCCCATACTGCCTGTTGGGAGATCACACACCCTATACTGCCTGTTGGGGGATCACACACCCCATACTGCCAGTTGGGGGATCACACCCCCCATACTGCCAGTTGGGGGATCACACACCCCATACTGCCTGTTGGGAGATCACACACCCCATACTGCCAGTTGGGGGATCACACACCCCATACTGCCTGTTGGGAGATCACACACCCCATACTGCCAGTTGGGGGATCACACACCCTATACTGCCTGTTGGGGGATCCGTCCCCTAATCCCACTGCATCCCTGATAGATATCAGTGGAGTGTAGCAGAGAGTGGACTCTCTGTAGTGTACCGGAAGAGACTGAGGCCCGACACATAAGAAGGCATCTTTGAGGCTCTCTCAATTTGTCTATCCTTGATTCCTCACGTCCCCTCTCCTCACCTCCTTCTCAAAACACATTAAAGGAAAACATCCAAGGTTCCTCCCCTCTGACCTTTTTCCTCCAACTAGTTTTGAGAAGGTGACGAGGAGAATTGAGGGAAGACAAATTGAGAACAAGCCTGGGGTTCTAACAGCAGCTACATGTGTGTGTGTGTGTGTGGAGGATCAAGAGCTCGGGACAGCTAGTGGAGGCTGGCTGCCTGGGGGTGTGTCTCTGTCCAATGACTCATGCATATCAGGCCAGGGTCAGTGTCTCTGAAAGATGAGTAATATAGTGTAGAGCTTGATGCAGGTTCCTTAGCTGAGGTGTTTTAGTAGATAATACAGTACATTCTAACAATAGACACATGCAGTAGGTCACTGAAACCATGTTGTGCAGGCACGATTTGTACTTTGAAATGCTGTCTAAGAGCAGAGAAACATGATGTCCTACCTACCTTCTTGAAACCCTGTGAACAATACAATGTTGTTCTATTTATTTGCTTTCTGTTCGCCACTACTCTTTTTTTGTCCTCATCATTGAAAGGCTAAAGAGCCTTCTGCGATAATAACTACGTTTTTGGGATATTTTCGAACGGTTCTTGACCATGCAATTTTGGTCCTTTTAATGTGCCCTTAGCCTGTCTGTCTACCTAGAGCGTAGAGAGTAAAGTAATGCTCCAGAGCCCACTGAGAATGACGATGAAAAGCACCCATCGTGCCCTGACACACACAGTGGAGAGTGAGACGCT
This sequence comes from Oncorhynchus kisutch, assembly GCF_002021735.2. Lineage (NCBI taxonomy): Eukaryota > Metazoa > Chordata > Actinopteri > Salmoniformes > Salmonidae > Oncorhynchus > Oncorhynchus kisutch. The sequence goes on along the minus strand of NC_034175.2, from coordinate 11,455,403 downwards.
TTTAGGCCATTTTAATTGGCTTAAATCCTTTTCATTCGTTTCTCTCTGCCTCTCTAAGTATCACCCTTTATCTCTCTCTCTCGCGCTCTCTCTCTCTCTTTTTCTCCTCTCTCTCCCTCTCATCTCTTTTGGACAATTAGTCCTGATTCCCTTGATTAAACAGAGCTCTAAATGAGCTACAGTGGGAGGACACGTGTCTTTTAGAAAGTGCTCTTTTTCATCTTTCATTTCTCTGAGGAGGCTAGACAATGGTAGTGTTTTACTGCTTGGAACATACAGTTGGAGCATACAGTTGGAGCATACAGTTGGAGCATACAGTTGGAACATACAGCTGGAACATACAGCTGGAACATACAGCTGGAACATACAGCTGGAACATACAGTTGGAGCATACAGTTGGAGCATACAGCTGGAACATACAGCTGGAACATACAGTTGGAGCATACAGTTGGAGCATACAGCTGGAACATACAGCTGGAACATACAGTTGGAACATACAGCTGGAACACACAGCAGTGCAGCAAGAAATGTCACATTGCTGTAGCCACTAGCCAGCTAGGTATCACAAATGGTAATAGTAATGGTAGTGGGTTTTCTGATAATCACAATGATCATCATCAGTGTCAGCATATTTAGGTCACGAGGAGACGAGGGCCATCAAGCAGATGTTCCTCGGCAGCCGATTCCTCCTGTGCTGCTGTGGCCCCTCTGGGAGAGTCCCAGGTGGGGGGAGTCTAATTTGGTCTTCGGTTACAACTGAAATACTCAAATCAAATTTTAATAAAATACTATGACTATATATAGGAATACTTAAAATAAAATATTTTAAAAAGTACATTTTTGGTTTATACATTTTCTTCCTAGTATTTTATTATTCTATCATATTTTTCTTAGAGCATTATAAATACATAAATATTTAAATAAGTGATAATGTATATATATATTTATTAATGTTTTACAGGTGGCGGAGTTTGTTTGTTCCCAGAGCTCCTGTCGCTCCCCTCAGTGCGGCTCGGCCTTCGGACGCAACATCACCTTCTCCTATGACTGTTACACCCTGGACCCCCAGGAGGCCCTGCCCTGTGCGGGGGGCCCTGAGGATGAGACCCCTGGTGGAGGCCTGGACTTCCAAAGCTTCCTCAACAACCATCAAGGCCTGGGGGAGAGGCGGATGGAGGCAGGCTAAGCCAGGGAGTGGCTCAGAGCCCTGGGGATGGGACCAACCTGAGGGGGAGGTGGAGAAGTTCCTGAACGGAGGCAACATGATCTCCTCCAGCCCTGAGGAACTGTGCACCTCCCTGTTTGAGTGACGACGAGCTGCAGAACGGGGTGAGCAGCCCTCTCTCACACCACCTTTACCCTTCTCACACTATTGTGCCGACCCAAACCTCAGTTATTCCTTGACCTTTTTTTTACATTTATTTATTTCACCTTTATTTAACCAGGTAGGCAAGTTGAGAACAAGTTCTCATTTACAATTGCAACTTGGCCAAGATAAAGCAAAGCAGTTCGACACATACAATAACACAGTTACACATGGAGTAAAACAAACATACAGTCAATAATACAGTATAAACAAGTCTATATACGATGTGAGCAAATGAGGTGAGATAAGGGAGGCAAAGGCAAAAAAAGGCCATGGTGGCAAAGTATAGTAGTTGATGTTCGTTCCAGTCATTGGCAGCAGAGAACTGGAAGGAGAGGCGGCCAAAGAAAGAATTGGTTTTGGGGGTGACTAGAGAGATATACCTGCTGGAGCGTGTGCTACAGGTGGGAGATGCTGTGGTGACCTGCGAGCTGAGATAAGGGGGGACTTTACCTAGCAGGGTCTTGTAGATGACATGGAGCCAGTGGGTTTGGCGACGAGTATGAAGCGAGGGCCAGCCAACGAGAGCGTACAGGTCGCAGTGGTGGGTAGTATATGGGGCTTTGGTGACAAAACGGATTGCACTGTGATAGACTGCATCCAATTTGTTGAGTAGGGTATTGGAGGCTATTTTGTAAATGACATCGCCAAAGTCGAGGATTGGTAGGATGGTCAGTTTTACAAGGGTATGTTTGGCAGCATGAGTGAAGGATGCTTTGTTGCGAAATAGGAAGCCAATTCTAGATTTAACTTTGGATTGGAGATGTTTGATATGGGTCTGGAAGGAGAGTTTACAGTCTAACCAGACACCTAAGTATTTGTAGTTGTCCACGTATTCCAAGTCAGAGCCGTCCAGAGTAGCGATGCTGGACAGGCGGGTAGGTGCAGGTAGCGATCGGTTGAAGAGCATGCATTTAGTTTTACTTGTATTTAAGAGCAATTGGAGGCCACGGAAGGAGAGTTGTATGGCATTGAAGCTTGCCTGGAGGGTTGTTAACACAGTGTCCAAAGAAGGGCCAGAAGTATACAGAATGGTGTCGTCTGCGTAGAGGTGGATCAGAGACTCACCAGCAGCAAGAGCGACCTCATTGATGTATACAGAGAAGAGAGTCGGTCCAAGAATTGAACCCTGTGGCACCCCCATAGAGACTGCCAGAGGTCCGGACAGCAGACCCTCCGATTTGACACACTGAACTCTATCAGAGAAGTAGTTGGTGAACCAGGCGAGGCAATCATTTGAGAAACCAAGGCTGTCGAGTCTGCCGATGAGGATGTGGTGATTGACAGAGTTGAAAGCCTTGGCCAGATCAATGAATACGGCTGCACAGTAATGTTTCCTATCGATGGCAGTTAAGATATCGTTTAGGACCTTAGGCTGAGGTGCACCCATGACCAGCTCTGAAACCAGATTGCATAGCAGAGAAGGTATGGTGAGATTCAAAATGGTCGGTAATCTGTTTGTTGACTTGAGAGAGAATAGAGTAGATGTCACGGGTCAAAATTTTGATTGATGACCCTATGTGAACCTATGTGAACTCTATGTGAACCCTATGTAGTGATGACGTGTGCATGTCTTCTGGTCAGGCAAGCCTGGTTAGGTGGGGGCTATGGGGTGAGTAAGGGTCCATTTGACAGGCCGTTAATGATTGATGACCCAAGCCTGATAGACAAGCCTGGTTAGGTGGGGGCTATGGGGTGAGTAAGGGTCCCTTTGACAGGCCGTTAATGATTGATGACCCAAGCCTGATTTATGACCCTATGTAATGATTTATGACCCTATGTCATGTAGAAGGGTGCATGCCCTGGGTTGAGTAAGTGACCATGTGTCAGGTCAACCTGTTACTGTTTCTCACGGTTTGGGTTGGTTAAGGCCCCTTATAAAGCCGCTGAACAATACCTGTTTAAGACTGTACATGATAACCCCCCTGAATATTAAACAAAAATGACACCTATGCCAAGTTTAGGGATGTTATGCTCGGCTTGTCATGAACCCAGTGACCAAAGCCTTGAAGAAGTTCTGTGTGAAGCTCCAGAATGTTTTAAAGGATTTTTGGGTACGAGTGAGGGCCACATGTCTTACATATTCCACCCGGAGGATTCTACGGTAAAGATATTCACAGACCGTGGACCCAAACCCCTTTATCCTGCAAAACCTGGGAGTTTTCCCCCGGCTCTGGGGATGAGAGAATGGCTAAACATCAGGCTGGCTCTTTGTAAAATTGAACAGGTCCTAAGTGTTACAAATGTGCCAGGATATGCGTTGGAAGAACAGGTCTGCGGCCGCAGTGATCTCAAGGCTCTAAGAATTGCTTCAATGGACTATAGCCCTGACAACAAAGTGACAATTTTAGCCTGTGACCTTTATGATAAGGCTAATGCTACAAAGTCTGTCAATTCTCCGGTAGCTTCCAGAGCCCGCAAACATGTAAACTTTTTTATTCCTGTGTTTAGTTTTAAATGGGTGGATTATCCAATTTTCATAACACTTATGAATAAGCTGGACATTCTCTTCCAAAATGGGGAACAGTTAAAGCGCTGGGCGAGGCTTTCCTTGAGACAGAGTCAAGACCAAAAGGCCCGACGGCGGATCTACCCCTGGAGTGAAAACTTACCATGTGTTGATGGACATAGCAAGAGAGCCTTGCCTTTTGAGGGTGAACTCGACACGGACAATGGCGGTTGGTTGCATAAGCTCCCAGGATCTGTAAGAAAGGCATCGTAAAATACCTTAAGAATGTAACGATATAAAATGTATGTACTAAATATTTTGAATGAAATAAATGGTTTTAAAATCAGAATCTCACCACGTTATGAACTCTCGCGTTTGTTCACTCTTAGCGCAGTCTGTCCCTGAGAAAAATCTTGCGGAAAAAGCCATGTGCGCGCGCATGTGCGTGAGGGAGTTTTCTGTAGTGGCTGTGTGTGTGTGTGTGTGTGTGTGTGTTTCAAAAACAGAAAAAGGGGGGCGGGTTGTTTGTTAAAAAAATACCCATGCATGCCTGGTGGGTCGTTTGAAACCAAGGTTTACACTAGCCTGCAAAACAGATGCCTACCCCCCAACAATAATATTGTGTCTTACGACTCCTAATCTTAAAGGCCTTTCATAAAACTATTTTTTTTAGGTGGGCTAAAAAGTCATTCATCCCAGCGATGTCGAGAACAACACACCCCCATGCATCTAGGTGCTAGCACCCCGGAGATTTTAGAAGCTCCAAAAGGATCCTAATGTTTAGACACACCCAATACCATGTGTTTGAAATGTGTCAAATATACCATGGGCGGGGGTATAGCTCGAAAAAAACGACAAACCCCAAATGCTATGTAAAAAAATCATTCAGGGGTTTTTCTCTAGGTCGTAGGGTACAAAAGCGCTAGAAACCATGGGCAATGTTAGCAGCGTTTTAGTTCCGATGCAAACAGCACCTCCAGAAACTCCAAGAATCGTTATCGGACTGAAGCGTTAAAAAAGATAATCGGGGAAAACAGTCTAATGGATCTATCGCAAGGTGAGTTCTTGAAATAAATCTTTATTAGATTTGATTGTTGTGGGGAATTGTTTGAAAAGCGTGGGATGTTATAGAAATATTAAACAATCATTAGGATCAGTATGCTTACCGTATAACAAGGCAATATTAGCTAAAGTGATTATAGCTTTAATATTGTCGAATGTTTTATAGATTCTGAAGCATTCACGCAGATACTCCGAGGTATAACTGAGCTCGAACCATCCCATGGGGCTCCGAAACAAAGTGCCTACAAACAAACGCCTGCCCTGAATTGTCAACGTAAGTAAGCTCCAAGAATTCCATACATAAAAATATTTATACCTTAAAAACAAAAAGTGTGGGCATCTTATATTAAAAGTTATTTTATATGTTTACAGAGGACCTAAAGCCTAGAAGGTTAAACGATGCCCTATGGAGCCTGAACGGTTTCTGCGAAGCATATGACTACGAGACAATTCTGCCCTACTCCCAGGATGTATTTACACAAAAGCAGCGAACAGAGACTTTAAACGGCAGGTCAACTCCCCTTGGCCAGGACAACGTTGTCCCCCATATTTCTAAACACCAAAGGATAATTAGTGCTCAGATCCACAGTTCCGCTTCACCCGAACAATTCTACTTGGCCGATATTCACGAGACGTCGTTCCAAGGACTAGGTATGAATCAATTATATATTATTATTTATATATATTATTATTTTAATATTTATATATTTTTTTTATGCCGGAATATGTTAAAACAAGGCCTAATGCTGTTTTTTTGTTTGTTTGTTTTTTCAGGCTCCCCATCTACCGGACCTGCAGATGTTGTAATACAGGTTGAACAAAGACAACAGCCCCTGGTTTCAGAGCTTCTTCAGAACAGCCCTCGTCAAAAAAGCCGAGGTATTTAATTAATGTATTGTTAATATATAGGCTTATATCTGAAATGTATTTGGCATTTTTAACATATTTTAGGGTTAATAACCTATTTGTGTATGTATTATTTTTATTTCAGACTCCTCACCGGCTTATGAACACAACGCACAAACATCGGAGGATGCCCAGACAAGCATCCCCGAGGAGGCTCCAAAGACACCAGCGAAACCTGATGATGTCAAAGATTTAAATGACATTTCTGAGGTAGACGATTTGATGTTCTGTGAAGCTGCCAACCTTCTTGAATCGGCCAATTCTGTGGGGGAAACAGCAGATTCTGAAATAGACCAAGAACGTTTTTTCAAAGCGTTTACCCTGGGTTTAAAATCACGAAAGGCTCTACTCCAGAGGCGCATGTGTATTCTACTCGAGCATCAATACAATCAGGATGTGTCATTCTGGCGTAGCGAGCTACCCCGTATGTTAAAAAACATTAGGGCTAAAACAAGCAAATACCGCCGTTAAAAAAACACACATGTAAACACACACACACACACACACACATCCTTAATTAGACAGATGGCGCCCCCTATAGACCAAAGTGAGACAATTGAAACTCTCTTAGCCAGGATCCCTACAGAGCTCCAAGATATAGTTAACCATATGAATGATTCGGGGGTAATTGACATAATGACAATAGATGAAAATCTATTATCCCAGATTCCCTCCGAACTCATAGACATTATTACACGTATGAATGAGTCAGGGCCTTCCGAGGAAAACATGTTAACACAGATTCCCGAAACCATCATATCTCTAATTACCCAGCTTAACGCGAGCCCTAGGTTTAATTCGGCCCCACAGACACCTCTAAGACAGCCTTTAACAACATTGTCCGAAGAGTCTGAAAGTCAATATGATGTTTTTGAACAGTTGGACAAATGTCTAGCAAATCTGGAGGGGGGCGGTCTTGAGATCAGTGTACAGAACGAGAGCGCTAGGTTTAATTCGGCACCCCAGACACCTATAAATCAGCCTTTAACACCAATGTCCGAAGAGTCTGAAACCCAATACGATGTTTTTGAACAGTTGGACAATTGCCTAGCAAATCTGGAGGGGGGAGGTCTTGATCGAAGTGTACATGTTTTGCGTCGAAATAAATTCAACAATATTGAGGTTCGCCAGTTTTTCAATTTCGCATGGGGGGGTCAGATTCGGGAATATGCTGTGTTTTACGTAATGCTTATGGACACTTTGAATGAACTGTTAGCGAGGATTAGAGATTATAGCGAACCTAGGGATCTCTTACAGTTGGAAATTTGTGGAGACAGTCTACAGAGCAAGGTATCGCTTATTTTACAGAATGGTGAAGCAGAGCTTGAACAATTTGTTAAACTGCTAGAACGCCTTGTACAGTCAAATTTAAACGTGCTAGCAGATAGGACCCTCGAACTTGTAGTACAATTAGTACGCCAACCACAAGGGGGCGGGGGTCAGAGACGAAAACTCGAGAGTTTAATGCAGTCCGAAATCATAAGCAATAAAAGGGCCTATCTCATAAACGTTCACAATCCAGGTAATAAGCTATGTTTTGCCATAGGTTTGGCCCACTTACTCAGCCCCGGATGTACTGATCAAGCCGCGTTACATAAAGCTCGAGAGCTACAAACTGCGGTGGGTCTCGGTATACAGGATGCTGTGGCTTTCTCAGACATAGTCAAATTTGAAAACTTTCTGAACATCAAGATTGTGGTTTTGTACCACAGTAGGGCTAATGACGCTCTCCTCAAGTTCCAAAATATACCCGAACCACATCCTAAGACTATGTACTTTTATGTGCAAAATGAGCATTACTATGCCGTAACTAACATCACAGCCTTTTTAGGCGCGCCATATGTCTGTCCAGCCTGTCATACCGGCTACACACGCATGGGGGGGCACTCGTGCCGTTACAACTGTTCAGTATGTCTGGATAAACATTGCCCTATGCAGCCGCTAAACTTGACCCCCTGTGCGGATTGTCACCGCACATGTCGTTCGGCCTACTGTTACGAAAAACACAAAACTGAAACATGGCATCCCAAGGCATGTAAATCTGTAAGCAGTTGTGACATTAACAAGAAATGTCCAAAATGTCATTGCAATTACAACCTTAAAATAGATAGCCCTAAACCTCATGTTTGTGGAATTATACACTGCCCAATCTGTAAAGGTCCTTTGAAAAGCAGAGACGCGGAAGCGGTTCAAGAAGTAACACATGAGTGTTACATTCAGCCCTTGGCTGAAGATGAACATACAGAGAAATATGTGTTTTATGATTTTGAGACAACTCAGCAATCAGGGGTTCATTTGCCTATTTTTGTGTCAACCATGACTTTCAAGGGTGAAAAATGGTCGGCCGAGGGACCCGATTGTGCCCGACTCTTTCTAAAACATTTTAGAAAAGCCCAGTACAGAAACTTCACGTTTATAGCTCACAATGCTAGGGCCTATGACTCCTATCTGCTTCTGAACCCTTTGATACAGCAAGGTGTGGCACCCACTGTCATAGCTCAAGGGAGTAAAATATTATGCTTTGTTGACCCCGCCTTCAAACAGAGATACATTGACAGCTTAAGCTTCTTACCCATGAGATTGGCTCAAATGCCAGAGGCCTTGGGTTTTGAAAACTCTGTCAAAGGCTATTTCCCTCATTTCTTCACATCTGAGGAGAATCTACATTATATAGGATCTTATCCAGCCCCCGAAATGTACGGGTGTGATCAAATGTCTCCCAAAGAGCGTGAGAGATTCATGACATGGTACGAGACCGTAAGACATGGCACTTTTGATTTCCATAAAGAGATGGAATCATACTGTGACAATGACGTTGTTATACTTCGTGAAGGATGCCTCAGATTCAGAGAAGAGGTAATCAAAGATGCGGGCATTGACCCCTGGAGCTGTACAACTATTGCATCAGCGTGCATGAAAACCTATCGTACACACTATCTAACTCCTGAATCTATAGCTATCCCATCGCCAGACAACTACCGACGCCAATTCAAGGCCTACTCTAGTGGTTCCATTCAATGGTTGGAGTACTTGGCCCAGGATAAAGATATTTTTATCCAACATGCTTTGAATCGGGGGGAGAAGGCTTTTGGGCCTTACCATGTAGATGGATACACACAGATTGACGGGGTTGAGACAGTGTATGAGTACAACGGTTGTTTCTTCCACGGTTGTAAATTATGCTTTGTCCCCCACACCTTGTGTGTCCTAACCCAAAAGACTTTTGGGGAAATGTACCAAGAGTTTCAAGACAAACTGAATTCTTTAAAGGCTACTTACGGGTTAAAAGTTGTGGTTTTGTGGGAGCACGAATGGACAGCCCTCAAAAAGGTAGATCCTAGTGTTAAGGCCTTCCTTACCCATTATGACCCTCCAGAGCCCCTGGAACCGCGACAGGCCTTGTTTGGAGGCCGGACCAATGCTTTGACATTGCGTTATGTAGCTCAACCCGACGAGACAATAGGCTATGTAGATTTTACATCCCTATATCCTCATGTAATGAGTTCCTCATTCTATCCTATAGGGCATCCTGAAATTATTCACAGCGACTTTGACGAACCCCAAAATTATTTTGGTTTAATCAAAGCGACTGTCTACCCTCCTAGGGGGCTGTTTATACCTGTGTTGCCTTACAAGGGTCCTAAAGGAAAACTTTTCTTTCCCCTTTGTCGCACATGCTGTGAAAACCACAACCAGGAAAACCCCTGTGATCACACAGATCAAGAAAGAGCCCTGACCGGTGTATGGGTCACTGTAGAATTCTCTAAGGCTTTAGAGAAGGGGTATCGTGTGGCCAAAATCTTTGAAGTGTGGAACTTTTCCAGGAAATCAGACACACTTTTTAAAGAGTACATCAAAACCTTCTTGAGATGCAAGCAGATGGCTTCAGGCTATCCTGCATCGGTCACAGATCAAGAAAGTAAAGACCAGTACATTCAAGACTACCATGACAGAGAAGGCATACTTCTTGACCCTGACAGAATAGAGGTCAACAAAACCAAAAGAAATGTGTCGAAATTGTACTTGAACTCCCTTTGGGGGAAATTAGCGCAGAGATGCAATATGCTAACAACTTCGATCATTAAAGACCCCGAAGAATTTTTGGAATTTGTTTTTTCGGACCAATACGAAATTTCACATTTTTCCTTCTTGAGTCAAGACATTGCCTTGGTGCAATGGAGGCGCCACCAAAAGTGGGTTCTACCCCCGGGTAATGTAAATGTGTTTCTTGCAGCATTTACCACAGCCTATGGCCGCCTTGAACTGTACACCCTCATGGAACAGCTTCAGAGGCGGGTTCTTTACCACGACACAGACTCTGTGGTCTATGTAAGCAAACCGGGGGATTGGACCCCCCCACTTAGCAACTATCTTGGGGGTTTAACGAGTGAACTCGAAGAGGGTGACCATATTACAGAATGGTCCTCATGTGGTCCAAAAAGCTATGCTTTTAGGACTAAAGCCAATCACGTGGTGTTGAAAGCCAAAGGCGTGACTCAAAACTATGAAAATGCACCGCGTGTAAACTTGGAATCAATCACGCGCTTGGTCGAGGGGTTCGTAAAGGACAAGAATAGTGACTTGGAGATTTTGAGCTCCTACAACAAAATAGTGAGGGATAAAAAGGGGTTCCATCTAAGAAACGCACCACTCACTAAAAGATTCAGGGTAGTCTATGACAAGAGACAGCTATTGCCTGACGGTACCACATTGCCCTTTGGCTACTGACTTATGCTACAAGCCCCAGTGTGTCTTAAAGCTTAAGATATTATGACTGCTGTCGAGGGTTTTGACCCCCGGCTACAATTGCCTTTTTCAGCATTAATTGCCGGCCCTTCAAACAGTGGCAAAACTTTTTTTGTAAAAAGTATTTTAGAGAATTCTGAACATGTGTTATCTCAAAAGCCTGACAATATTGTATGGTGTTATTCATGTTACCAACCTCTGTATGATGAATTATTGAAGACAATAAAAATCAAGTTTGTTGAAGGAATACCCGATTCTCTGTCTGATGATGAACTTCTCCCCCCACATGTAAATAATCTGCTGGTTTTGGACGATATGCTATTTGCTGGTAGCGAACACCCTGAAATTGCACGAGCTTTTACCCAATATACTCATCATAGAAACCTGTCCGTGCTTTACTTGGTCCAGAATGTGTTTCACCAAGGTAAAAATAGTCGGACCATTAGCTTGAATGCCAACTACATGGTATTGTTTAAAAATCCTAGAGACAAACTGCAAATTAGCACTCTAGCTCAGCAGATGTACCCTGGACGGAAATCATACTTTATGGAGAGCTATGAGGACGCTACCAAAGAGCCATTTTCTTATTTAATCGTGGATTTAAAAGCAAATACTCCAGAACACCTTAGGCTACGTACAGGGCTGTTTCCGGGGGAGAGGCCTGCTGCATACCTTCCTAAAAAGTAAACGCTATGTCTCTGCGTTTAAAAGAAACCTCCCCCTCTTGAGAAGGCTAGTAGGTTCTACAGCTAAAGAACGGAAGGCCATCTTGGGTCGCTGTTCTTCAGATCTCATATTAGCCCTATGTGAGATTGCTTTGAATCTTCTCAAAGGACGCATTCCACTCACCCTGAACCAATTGAAAAAATTAAGGAGACAAAAGACAGCGATCAAACTCTTTGCCAATAAAAGGGCCAGTCTTCAAAAGAAAAGACATAGTATACAACAGTCTGGGGGTTTTCTTCTACCTTTACTCAGTATAGCCGTGCCCTTCATCACCAGCCTTATTGCGGCCAGACGTGGTGGTTGAACACGTGGGTGTGATGGCCACTAAAATGTACTTGGTGCCTCAACAAGAGTTGGATAGACTTAAAAAACAAATGCAGGGTCCTGAAGATATCAGACAAACAGCGGAAAATGATTTGGATACGGCCATGAAGGATGTTTTGAACCGAAAAGGATTGAACCCTATGATAAGATTCAAAAATACACAAACCTAATGCAAAGGTATTTGACTCGGGTAAAGCAAGGGGAGAGAGAGACTAACCATTTAACCCTTTCCCTACCGGACCCTTTAACAGATGTCGAACCTAACGATAGCCATGCCCCTGTAAGGCCTGTACCGTCGATCTTACCTAGTGGCGATAATATGTCGGGTGAAGCTCAAATGCCATTTGAAGATAAAGTTATGCATGACCTACTGACACATGTGCCTTTACGTAACAGGAAGAATGTTAAATACATTATGAACAAGATAAAAGACTCAAAGGGGATAGCTGCTTGGAACGACTCTGGAGAGTTTATCCTTCAGGGCTCTGTGGTTAGGGGGTCCCATATGCAGGACTTGCTTAAAAGTACCACGGCTGCCCACAAGGTTGCTGATGACCGAAGGCCTCCCGGCTGGCGTCAGTTTCTTAAGGCCCTGGCAATCCTCAACATCCCCCTCTCCGGTGTACCCAACCATAAGCTTCGTCAACAGATTCAAGCTTTAAAACAAAAGCCTTCAACGAGATACAGCACCCCTAAAGATGCCCCAACGACACCGGCCCCATATGAAAGCGATGATGCTAACTCATTTACTCCCATGAACGTCTCAGGACCTTTTCCTAAACCCGATCTCTCGGCGTGGTTAGACTTTTGAAATGACTTTTGAATGACTATGATTAAATTCAATAAATTTTTTATTGAAAAATAAGCAAGTTAACATTTGTGGCATTCTTGAAACATATGACGTGAGCATACGCCTTGATTACGCGTTCTTAAAGGACACACTTTGAACACTTTTGATATTTTCTAACAAAACAAGATACAAGGTTATCATTACTTCTTAAATCATCCTTATAAAGAGACATAACATCTTCAAAAGAAACTCCCCGGGCTCTTTGGCACAGGTAAATACACAGTGGTGACCGCATGTAGTGGAAAGGTTATCTTGCACTTGTTTGAATGTTGTAGTAGATCTTTGTACCGTTTAGGGTCAAAAAATCTTTAATAGATTTAGGGAAATGTGAAAAACCGGGGGGAAAGCCATAGGAATCAAAAAAAGTTGAGATTTTTCGTCCACCTTCCTGTTCTAATGTCATAGCTAGCCAATGTTCACCAGGCATTGTTTTAGGATGGGTATTGACAATAAACATTGCAGGCCTCTCAGACCATATCTCCATAGGTAATTCATCACAAGCCAACACTCCACAAAATTGTTTTCCAATCAAGCGGCTCATTGAGCCCGTCCAACTCTTGGGTATTCATGTCTTTGTTCAAAGGTCCTTAATAATAATCCACTAAGACCTGTCTTCGGGCATTCACTTCCAAGATTGAATCAGAGCATGCGTAAACAATCATGCTAACTGTACAGGCTAAAGGTGTACGGAAAACGCATTTCCCAGCCTGAGGTTACCTTGGGACACCACAGACAGATTTCTGAGGTGTCAGCATCATGTGATAAATTGAAAGCATACAATGTGTAACCCTCTGCAAAATCATTTCTGTCAATAGGTAAAGAGAGATCTTTTAGATGTCGCCCTGTAGCCAGGAATAGATTGTAAAATTCTCGCACAGATATGTTGTTATTAAATTGTGGTTGGAAAGCCTTCGCCGGAACCTGACGTCCGTCCCTGACAGAGCGCTACATACTCTGCATTGAAGTGCTGAAAATTAAAGGGGTTTTATCTAAACTGCCCGTATTAGAGGCGTGATCAACCAGACCTATAACCAACATATCTAGGTAAAGGGCCTAGAAATAGGTTTTCTTGACTGCAGATTCTACTGCCCACAGGTATGCTAAGGTTTCATGGTAATTCTTTGGAGAGGGTAAAGGGCATTTCCTTTCATCAAAGCATGTGAGTGACCCAGGCGCACGGCCGGAGATACAGATACTTTTTTAATAAAAAGGGTTGCCCCCAACACTTTCAAACTAAAATCCCCGTCTTGGGGAGACATCAGGCAAAAATCATCCTTGGCCCTGGTTAATTTTAATCTTAAATCAACCGAATTTAAGAGTAACCGTTCTTGAAAGAAAATGTCAGAGTGTATAGGGCCTAGCAAATGAAACTCTCGAGATTCGGCGCAGTAGCGAGCTCGTGCCGCTAGTCCTTTGTTTGCACCGGTGGAAGGGTCTGTCGATTCCATAGATTTTAGTGTTAAATACCTCTATGGTGGCAGGGTAGCCTAGTGGTTTAAGTGTTGGACTAGTAAACGGAATGGTTGCAAGTTCAAACCCCCCGAGCTGACAAGGTACAAATCTGTCCTTCTGCCCCTGAACAGGCAGTTAACCCACTGTTCCTAGGTCGTCATTGACTATATGAATTTGTTCCTAACTCACTTGCCTAGTTAAATAAAATATGACAACAGGCAGAATAAATAATTTCCTTTTTAAAAGATCAATGTTAGTTTTTTGATAGACTGCTCTAATATTTTCAAATATTTTTCAAATTATAAAAAAAAAACTGAAATGTGGCTAATGGTTAGCCTCAGTTACAGCCTGTTCTAAATTCTAAATGTAAAACAAATATATTTAACTGGTTTACCCCTTGGCAAGTGAAAGGTGAAGGAAAGTGATAGGCTGGGCTGTAATGATCTCCTTGCGTTCACCATGAGCTATCTGTAAAGTCTGTGAAGTAGGCTTATCACTGCACTGTGGGAACAGGAAAGCTGAAAGATAGCCAGATAGACAAAGTGCTTTAACACACATCATTACCTGGCCATTTACAGGAATTAGAGCAGGGGTAGTGGTAGTTCAGGTACACAGAATCGAGAGTGAGGCCTTACCTTGGGGTCAAGGTGTAATAAGGAAGTTAGTGACATATCAACCGAGCCCAAACCATGGGCGTTCATGAAATATATCGTCTGAAAAGGGTTTCTGGATTTGCCACGATTCCAATCCTCCCAGATGCGTCATGGTCCTGCATCCTTCATTCTAATAACGGCATTCAAGGGTTAAGTATCCCGATGAATAGTTGATGCCACACTAAACACTGGTGGTTAGTCATGTCCACAGTCAGTTTAACCCCTGTCCTCCCCGCCTGTCAGTCCCTGTGGGATCAGCTTGTTAGAGGCTGAATGACAGGGTTGTCCAAACAAGCCTCTATTATCTGCCTGGTTGAGCAGAAGGGCCAAGGGAAGACGGGCCCAGGACTAAGAAGGGAAGAAGGGCCCAGGACTAGGAAGGGAAGAAGGGCCCAGGACTAGGAAGGGAAGAAGGGCCCAGGACTAGGAAGGGAAGAAGGGCCCAGGACTAGGAAGGGAAGAAGGGCCAAGGACTAGGAAGGGAAGAAGGGCCCAGGACTAGGAAGGGAAGAAGGGCCCAGGACTAGGAAGGGAAGAAGGGTCCAGGACTAGGAAGGGAAGAAGGGCCAAGGACTAGGAAGGGAAGAAGGGCCAAGGACTAGGAAGGGAAGAAGGACCCAGGACTAGGAAGGGAAGAAGGGCCCAGGACGAGGAAGGGAAGAAAGGCCAAGGACTAGGAAGGGAAGAAGGGCCCAGGACTAGGAAGGGAAGAAGGGCCCAGGACTAGGAAGGGAAGAAGGGCCCAGTACCTTGAAGGGAAGAAATAGCACCCTTGTGCTACATCTGTTTAACATAAAAATGAAATTGTCATCTCCAATTGTCTCCATTTTGGTTTTGAGTGGCTGTCCCTTGTTAATCTCTTGAGACAGAGTCTTAAAATAAATGTTGGGTCCATCCATCCACCATCCATCCATCCACCCACCATCCATCCATCCACCATCCATCCATCCATCCACCATCCACCATCCATCCATCCACCATCCATCCATCCACCATCCATCCATCCATCCATCCATCCACCCACCATCCACCCACCCACCATCCACCCACCCACCCACCCACCATCCATCCATCAATCCATCCACCATCCATCCAACATCCACCATCCATCCATCCATCCATCCATCCACCATCCACCCACCATCCATCCATCCATCCATCCATCCACCATCCATCCATCCATCCTCCACCCACCCACCCACCCACCATCCATCCATCCACCCACCCACCCACCCACCCACCCACCCACCCACCCACCCACCCACCGTCCATCCACCCACCCACCCACCCACCCACCCACCCACCCACCCACCCACCCACCATCCACCCACCCACCCACCATCCATCCCTCCATCCACCATCCATCCACCATCCACCCACCATCCATCCATCCATCCACCATCCATCCACCATCCACCATCCATCCATCCATCCACCATCCACCATCCATCCATCCACCACCCACCCACCCACACACACCCACCCACCCCCCACCATCCACCACCCACCCACCCACCCACCCACCCACCATCCATCCACCCACCCACCCACCCACCGTCCATCCACCCACCCACCCACCCACCCACCCACCCATCCACCCACCATCCACCCACCATCCATCCATCCATCCACCATCCATCCATCCATCCACCCACCCACCATCCATCCACCACCCACCCACCCACCCACCATCCATCCATCCATCCACCATCCATCCACCATCCATCCATCCATCCACCATCCATCCACCCACCCACCATCCATCCATCCACCATCCATCCACCATCCATCCACCATCCATCCATCCATCCATCCACCATCCATCCATCCACGGAGGATGAACGGAGGACTCTGTGAACGGAGGACCTGCTCTGTGAACGGAGGACTCTGTGAACGGAGGACCTGTCTAGTATTTAAATGACCTGGGAAGAGATGATCTATGTGCTCTAACCCAAGGCCAGGGGACAAACACAGGCCTCTCTGCTGTTCAAGCTCCTCTACATATATTTCTCAAGGACATTTCTTGGCATCTAACAACAACAAATAGCAGGACCACAACACAGCTAGCACTATGAGGGAGAAACATTAAGCATAAGGAAGCGGGTTCTTGAAGCGGGTCATTTTACAGGCAGGCTCCCCTGTTTAAGACAGCCAGCACCTACAATACAGGCAGGCTCCCCTGTTTAAGACAGCCAGCACCTACAATACAGGCAGGCTCCCCTGTTTAAGACAGCCAGCACCTACAATACAGGCCGGCTCCCCTGTTTAAGACAGCCAGCACCTACAATACAGGCAGGCTCCTGTTTAAGACAGCCAGCACCTACAATACAGGCAGGCTCCCCTGTTTAAGACAGCCAGCACCTACAATACAGGCAGGCTCCCCTGTTTAAGACAGCCAGCACCTACAATACAGGCAGGCTCTTCTGTTTAAGACAGCCAGCACCTACAATACAGACAGGCTCCCCTGTTTAAGACAGCCAGCACCTACAATACAGACAGGCTCTCCTGTTTAAGATAGCCAGCACCTACAATACAGGCAGGCTCTCCTGTTTAAGACTGCCAGCACCTACAATACAGGCAGGCTCCCCTGTTTAAGACAGCCAGCACCTACAATACAGGCAGGCTCTCCTGTTTAAGACAGCCAGCACCTACAATACAGGCAGGCTCCCCTGTTTAAGACAGCCAGCACCTACAATACAGACAGGCTCTCCTGTTTAAGATAGCCAGCACCTACAGTACAGGCAGGCTCTCCTGTTTAAGATAGCCAGCACCTACAATACAGACAGGCTCTCCTGTTTAGGATAGCCAGCACCTACAATACAGGCAGGCTCTCCTGTTTAAGACAACTAGCACCTACAATACAGACAGGCTCTCCTGCTTAAGACAGCCAGCACCTACAATACAGACAGGCTCTCCTGTTTAAGACAGCCAGCACCTACAATACAGGCAGGCTCTCCTGTTTAAGACTGCCAGCACCTACAATACAGGCAGGCTCTCCTGTTTAAGACAGCCAGCACCTACAATACAGGCAGGCTCCCCTGTTTAAGACAGCCAGCACCTACAATACAGGCAGGCTCTCCTGTTTAAGATAGCCAGCACCTACAATACAGGCAGGCTCTCCTGTTTAAGATAGCCAGCACCTACAATACAGACAGGCTCTCCTGTTTAGGATAGCCAGCACCTACAATACAGGCAGGCTCTCCTGTTTAAGACAGCCAGCACCTACAATACAGACAGGCTCTCCTGTTTAAGACAGCCAGCACCTCCAATACAGACAGGCTCTCCTGTTTAAGACTGCCAGCACCTACAATACAGACAGGCTCTCCTGTTAAGATAGCCAGCACCTACAATACAGGCGGGCTCTCCTGTTTAATCCCACTTGTGTGTCTTACTGTAGGTCCCATGTCAACATGTTAGGTTGAAGCGCCTCACAGGCACCGGTTTGCAGCATTTGGGAGACAAGATTTCATGTTATTGTCAACTTGCACATAAATGTGTTTCGAAGAGGGGGGGGGAGCGAGGGATAAATACATTGTACCCATCTCACACAGAGGAGAGGAACATCTGATTAGAAAACGCCAGTTCTATTGGTGGGCGTGTCAGCTCATTAGCTAGCAGAGCAGAAGGCAGGGTGGCGGGGGGGGGGGGGGGGGGCGACGACACAGAGCTAATCCAACTGTCTACTTTAATGTTCTTTCTCTCTGCTGCAGGGAGGAGAGCTGGGACAGATAGACAGAGAATGAATGGGACCTCAGTTAAAACCCTGGGTAAGATAACCTACTTGAAGTGACTGGGATGCTCTTGAGGATAAACAGAAGTTATGTAACTAACCAAATAGAAAAAAATACATAGCTATTTCTATGATGGTTTGCATGAATTGATGCCAACAAGATGCCTACTCCCTCCTTTGTTCACTCTTACTAAATGTCCAGAGCACTCCAGTGAAGTTTGAGCACTTTGAAAGAAGTGTACAGATGCTCAACGATTCCTAAAGAAATGATGCACACTGTGGACACCCTGTCGCGCTGGAGGGAGGAGAGCTGGGGCCTTAGGGCAAGGTCTACACCGGGCAGTAAAAAGAGCCATTCAGCCCTCAGCCATTCATACACAAATGTGACACAGAGGGGTGTCCCCTGCTGACACTGTCTGACCCCTGGATTACACTGGAGACGGTAAGGAAGGTTTTGAACACAAACACAACACTGACATTGAAAGCTAGAAAGCTTACAGTAGTTTTCAAAGATGAACCACAGGGCTGTACCAAATATAAACACACTAAAATGTTGACTTTTGTATCTTTTCTCATTTGAAATCTGAGTTCTGTTTATGAGTCTAAGCTTCATTCTGATGCTGGACGGTGTACACTAGTCTAGACACTGAATGTATGTCACGACTTGACCTGAGTATTGTTTGTTTTCTTTATTGTTTTGGTTAGGTCAGGGTGTGACATGAATGATGTATTTGTTTTTGTACTGTCTAGGGTTTTTTGTAGGTTTATGGGGTTGATTATCATCTAGGTGTTAATATATGTCTATGGTTGCCTAGATTGGTTCTCAATTAGAGGCAGGTGTTTATCGTTGTTTCTGATTGGGAACCATATTTAGGCAGCCAATTTTTGGGGTATTTTGTGGGTTATTGTCTATGTCTAGTTGCCTGTGTTTGCACTTTTGTATGATAACGGCACGTTCATTTTTGTATAGTTTGTTTAGTGTCTATCATTATTAAAAGTATAATGTATTCTAATCGCGCTTTGGTCTCCTCCGACGATCGTGACAATGTGAAAGACGAATCCCTCCAAAACGTGACAGATTTTAAAAAAAAATGTTTTACTAGGCAAGTCAGTTAAGAACAAATTCTTATTTTCAATGACGGCCTAGGAACAGTGGGTTAACTGCCTGTTCAAGGGCAGAATGACAGATTTGTAACTTGTCAGCTCGGGGATTTGAACATGCAACCTTTCGGTTACTAGTATAATGCTCTAACCACTAGTCTACACTGCCACCCCAGATACAGAGCTTTCATAACTCTTGACTTGTCCAACATTTTTGTTCTGGTTAAACCCAGTTTAGTCTTGAATGTTACCAATCTTAGGTCACCAAATGGTGTTTCACTTGGTGGTTGAGGTTAGGTTGTGTTTGGTTAGTAGATACCAATAGGAAGACAATAAATAACAAAACAAACATGTAAACAAACTAGCACTTAACACCTCGCTACATGTATAGTATAACAGTGACGGCTGTTACATGTGTGTTTGTTATGACGGTGTGTTCTGTTACAGCCTGAATTTAAAATGACACAATACCCCCATTATGTCAAAGTTAAATGATTTTTTTAGAAATGTGTACAAATTAATAAAATAATTAAAAGATGAAATGTCATGTATTCAACCCCTTTGTAAAAGCCTACATATATATGTTCAGGATTAAAAATGTCCTTAACAAGTCACATAATAATTTACATGGACTGGAGTTTAACATGATTTTTGAATGACTACCTCATCTCTGTACCCCACACATACAAGTATTTGTAAGGTCCCTCTGTCAATCAGTGAATTTCAACCACAGAGATTCAACTACAGAGACCAGGGAGGTTTTCCAATGCCTCGCAAAGAAGGGCTCCTATTGGTAGATGGGTAAATATAAAATAAATAACAGACATTGAATATCCCTTTGAGCATCGTGAATGATTAATTATACTATGGATGGTTTATCAATACACCCAGTCACTACAATGATACAGGAGTCCTTCCTAACTCAGTTGCCGGAGAGGAAGGAAACCACTCAGGGATTTCACCATGAGGCCAATGGTGACTTTAAAACAGTTACAGAGTTTAATGGCTGAGATAGGAGAAAACTGAGGACGGATCAACAACATTGTAGTTACTCCACAAAACTAACCTAATTGACACAGTGAAAAGAAGGAAGGCTGTACAGAATAACAATATTCCAAAACATGCATCCTGTTAGCAACAAGGCACTAAAGTAATACTGCAAAAAATATGGCAAAGAAATGACCTTATGTCCTGAATAAAAAGCATTATGTTTGGGGCAAATCCAATACAACACAATACCACTCTTCATATTTTCAAGCATGGTGGTGGCTGCATCATGTTATCGGTATGCTTGTTATCGGCAAAGACTAGGGAGATTTCTAGGATAAAAAGAATTGGAATAGAGCTAAGAACAGGCAAAATCCTAAATGAAAACCTGATTCAGTCTGCGTTCCACCAGACCCTGGGAGACTAAATCACCTTTCTGCAGGACAATAACCTAAAACACAAGGCCAAATATACACTGGAGTTGCTTACCAAGATGACATTGAATGATCCTGAGTGGCCAAGTTACAGTATTGAATTAAATCGGCTTTAAAATCTATGGCAAGACTTGAAAATAGCTGTCTAGCAATGATCAACAACCAATTTGACAGAGCATGAAGAATAAAAAAATAAAAAAATAAATGTATAAATACTGTAGAATCCAGGTGTGCAAAGCTCTTAGAGACTTACAGAGTCTTTCTGGGTAATCACTGCCAAAGGTGATTCTAACATGTATTGACTCTGAATACTTACAGTATATAAATGAGACATTTCTGTATTTAATATTTTATAAAATCTGCAAAAAGTTTTTTAAAAAACACGTTTTCACTTTGTCGTTATTATTATTATTATTATTATTATTATTAGTATATTATTATTATTATTATTGTATATTATTATTATTATTATTATTATTATTATTATTGTATGTTATTATATTATTATATTATTATTATTATTGTTATTATATTATTATTATTATTATTTTATTATTATTATTATATTTTTATTTATTTTTTTTATTATTATTATTATTATTTATTTTATTTATTATTATTATTATTATTATTATTATTATTATTATTATTATTATTATTATTACTATTACTATTATTATTGTCGATCGGGGAATAAAAAAAAATATTCGACCCATTTTGAATTCAGGCTGTAACATATCACAATGTGGAATAAGTCAAGGGAACACTTTCTGAAGGCACTATGAGAGAATCTCTCTTGATTTCCGCACGTTTTGTTGTGTCCTTGTGTCTCTCTGATTGAACGGAGAAGGGATTGAACATTGAACATTTCCTCACCAACCAGCAGTGGGCGGAGGGGCGGTCCAGGGTCTCTGGGTTCAGCTCCATCCTAAATGGCGTGATTAACGATGGCTGCCGTAGTTGAGACGTCAACACAATAAAGAGGGCTGGAGGGGTGTAGAGGGAGTGTTAACCAATAATTACCGCTAGATACAATCTCTCTGAATGATGTGGTACCACAACAGACACAAGTACGCTTGCAGCACAATGAGAGGGGAGAAGAGGAGGTTGAGGGGCTAATTGGGATTGGAGAGCTGTCTCAAACATCTGTTGCTCCAGGACCAAGGATGGTAGATGGTTGGTTGGGCTATAGCTTCACACAGCAGGGTCTGTGGTAGTGGTGGCTGACCATCGTGGGTGGTATGTAGGGCCTATGTTCACAAGCTCTGCTTTACGTAGATCAGTTTTCTCATCACACCCAGCTCAAGCGTAGTGGTTTTATAATAACCTGGGGTGGCAGGTAGCCTTTCGTGGCCTCCAACTGCTTTTAATTGCTAGTAAAACTAAGTGCTTTTCAACTGATTGCTGCCCGCACCCCTCTGCCCGACTAGCATCTCTACTTTGGACGGTTCTGACCTAGAATATGTGGACAACTACAAATACCTAGGTGTCTGGTTAGACTGTAAACTCTCCTTCCAGACTCATATTAAGCATCTCCAATCCAAAATTAAATCTAGAATCGGCTTCCTATTTCGCAACAAAGCCTGCTTCACTCATGCTGCCAAATATACCCTCGTAAAGCTGACTATCCTACTGATCCTTGACTTCGGTTATGCCATTTACAAAATAGCCTCCAACACTCTACTCAGCAAACTGAATGTAGTCTATCACAGTGCCATACGTTTTATTACCAAAGCCCCATAACCTACCCACCACTGCGACCTGTATGCTCTCATTGGCTGGCCCTCACTACAGGTCATCTACAAGTCTATGCTAGGTAAAGCTCCGGCCTTATCTCAGCTCACTGGTCACCAGAGCAGCACCCACCTGTAGCACGTGTTCAAGCAGGTATATTTCACTGGTCATCCCCAAAGCCAACACTCCCTTTGTCCGCCTTCCCTTCCAGTTCTATGCTGCCAATGACTGGAACGAATTGCAAAAATCACTGAAGCTGGAGACTCATATCTCCCTCACTAACTTAAAGCATCAGATGTCAGAGCAGTTCCCAGATCACTGGCTGTGTACAGGTACAATCTGTAAATAGCACACCCAACTATCTCATATTATTACTTACCCTCTTGCTCTTTGCACACGTGTATCTCTACTTGCACATCATCATCTGCACATCTATCACTCCAGTGTTAATGCTAAATTGTAATTGTAATTATTTTGCCTCTATGGCCTATTTATTGCCTTACCTCCCTACTCTTCTACATTTGCACACTCTGTACATAGATTTTTCTATTGTGTTATTGACTGTACGTTTGTTTATGTGTGTTGTTGTTTTTGTCGCACTTCTTTGCTTTATCTTGGCCAGGTTGCAGTTGTAAATGAGAACTTGTTCTCAACTAGCCTACCTGGTTAAATAAAGGTCAACTAGCCTAACTGGTTAAATAAAGGTCAACTGGCCTACCTGGTTAAATAAAGGTCAACTGGCCTACCTGGTTAAATAAAGGGTATAATATATAAATACCTGGTTAAATAAAGGGTATAATATATAAATACCTGGTTAAATAAAGGGTATAATATATAAATACCTGGTTAAATAAAGGGTATAATATATAAATACCTGGTTAAATAAAGGGATAATATATAAATACCTGGTTAAATAAAGGGTATAATATATAAATACCTGGTAAATAAAGTTGAAATGAAATAAAAAATCGAATAAATAA
This sequence comes from Oncorhynchus kisutch, assembly GCF_002021735.2. Lineage (NCBI taxonomy): Eukaryota > Metazoa > Chordata > Actinopteri > Salmoniformes > Salmonidae > Oncorhynchus > Oncorhynchus kisutch. The sequence continues at coordinate 11,431,903 of NC_034175.2, read as the reverse complement.
TAGTGGTTAGAGAGTTGGACTAGTAAACGAAAGTGTTGCTGGACCGAATCCCAGAGTTGACAAGGTAAACATCTGTTGTTTTGCCCCTGAATAAGGCAATTAACCCATTGTTCCCCGGTAGGCCGTCACTGTAAATAAGAATTTGTTCTTTACTTGCCTAGTTAAATTTTTAAAAACTACACTACCGTTCAAAAGTTTGGGGTCACTTAGAAATGTCCTTGTTTTTGAAAGAAAAGCAATTTTTTTGTCCATTAAAATAACATAAAATTGATCAGAAATACAGTGTAGACATTGTTAATGTTGCAAATGACTATTGTAGCTCAATATATTCTGGTCTATTTACTCTCAGATTCGAAAATGCTAATTAGCATCAAAGTAGACATCATGCAAAACTACAAATCCCTGCATGCTCCTGCACATCATCTCTAGCTGACACCTTTGCTAACAGGTATTGTATCAATTTAAAACGTGCACAAGACAGTTCACAGAATTGTCCATTTAAAGAAATGTACTGTAGCCGATTTATTCATTACTACATTTATTTTTGGGTGTAAATACAGACTAATATATTGATAAAAGTCCTTGTCCTAGAGAGATTTACACAGTTATCAAAACAGTCTACACAAAACACAGCTCTTATTTTAAGGAAAAATGCTCATATCTTCTAATGTCAGGTACTATGTGGGTTTTGATGTTGTCTCATTGAGTACAGTTACATGCACATAAACGATTTCCTTAATAACCATGTTTACATGGACACATCTGAAGTCAGGCTTCCTGATGGGACTTAGATAAATGCAGAAAATCGGCAATCAAAATAAACATTCTACCACAACGGCCATGTTATTTTTGTGAAGCCTGATTTTTTTTAAATTATTTTTTTATTTCACCTTTATTTAACCAGGTAGGCTAGTTGAGAACAAGTTCTCATTTGCAACTGCGACCTGTCCAAGATAAAGCATAGCAGTGTGAACAGACAACACAGAGTTACACATGGAGTAAACAATTAACAAGTCAATAACACAGTAGAAAAAAAGGGGAGTCTATATACATTGTGTGCAAAACGCATGAGGAGGTAGGCAAATAATTACAATTTTGCAGATTAACACTGGAGTGATAAATGATCAGATGGACATGTACAGGTAGAGATATTGGTGTGCAAAAGAGCAGAAAAGTAAATAAATAACAACAGTATGGGGATGAGGTAGGTGAAAATGGGTGGGCTATTTACCAATAGACTATGTACAGCTGCAGCGATCGGTTAGCTGCTCAGATAGCAGATGTTTGAAGTTGGTGAGGAAGATAAAAGTCTCCAACTTCAGCGATTTTTGCAATTCGTTCCAGTCACAGTGTTGATCAGTGAGATACACCTGCTGGAGCGCGTGCTACGGATGGGTGTTGCCATCGTGACCAGTGAACTGAGATAAGGCGGAGCTTTACCTAGCATGGACTTGTAGATGACCTGGAGCCAGTGGGTCTGGCGACGAATATGTAGCGAGGGCCAGCCGACTAGGGCATACAAGTCGCAGTGGTGGGTGGTATAAGGTGCTTTAGTGACAAAACGGATGGCACTGTGATAAACTGCATCCAGTTTGCTGAGTAGAGTGTTGGAAGCAATTTTGTAGATGACATCGCCAAAGTCGAGGATCGGTAGGATAGTCAGTTTTACTAGGGTAAGTTTGGCGGCATGAGTGAAGGAGGCTTTGTTGCGGAATAGAAAGCCGACTCTTGATTTGATTTTCGATTGGAGATGTTTGATATGAATCTGGAAGGAGAGTTTACAGTCTAGCCAGACACCTAGGTACTTATAGATGTCCACATATTCAAGGTCGGAACCATCCAGGGTGGTGATGCTGGTCAGCCGTGCGGGTGCAGGCAGCGAACGGTTGAAAAGCATGCATTTGGTTTTACTAGCGTTTAAGAGCAGTTGGAGGCCACGGAAGGAGTGTTGTATGGCATTGAAGCTCGTTTGGAAGTTAGATAGCACAGTGTCCAAGGACGGGCCGGAAGTATATAGAATGGTGTCGTCTGCGTAGAGGTGGATCAGGGAATCGCCCGCAGCAAGAGCAACATCATTGATACAGTGCCTTGCGAAAGTATTCGGCCCCCTTGAACTTTGCAACCTTTTGCCACATTTCAGGCTTCAAACATAAAGATATAAAACTGTATTTTATTTGTGAAGAATCAACAAGTGGGACACAATCATGAAGTGGAACGACATTTATTGGATATTTCAAACTTTTTTAACATATCAAAAACTGAAAAATTGTGTCCCACTTGTTGTTGATTCTTCATAAAAAAATACAGTTTTATATCTTTGTTTGAAGCCTGAAATGTGGCAAAAGGTTGCAAAGTTCAAGGGGGCCGAATACTTTCGCAAGGCACTGTATATACAGAGAAAAGAGTCGGCCCGAGAATTGAGCCCTGTTGCACCCCCATAGAGACTGCCAGAGGACCGGACAGCATGCCCTCCGATTTGACACACTGAACTCTGTCTGCAAAGTAATTGGTGAACCAGGCAAGGCAGTCATCCGAAAAACCGAGGCTACTGAGTCTGCCGATAAGAATATGGTGATTGACAGGGTCGAAAGCCTTGGCAAGGTCGATGAAGACGGCTGCACAGTACTGTCTTTTATCGATGGCGGTTATGATATCGTTTAGTACCTTGAGCGTGGCTGAGGTGCACCCGTGACCGGCTCGGAAACCAGATTGCACAGCGGAGAAGGTACGGTGGGATTCGAGATGGTCAGTGACCTGTTTGTTGACTTGGCTTTCGAAGACCTTAGATAGGCAGGGCAGGATGGATATAGGTCTGTAACAGTTTGGGTCCAGGGTGTCTCCCCCTTTGAAGAGGGGGATGACTGCGGCAGCTTTCCAATCCTTGGGGATCTCAGACGATATGAAAGAGAGGTTGAACAGGCTGGTAATAGGGGTTGTGACAATGGCGGCGGATAGTTTCAGAAATAGAGGGTCCAGATTGTCAAGCCCAGCTGATTTGTACGGGTCCAGGTTTTGCAGCTCTTTCAGAACATCTGCTATCTGGATTTGGGTAAAGGAGAACCTGGAGAGGCTTGGGCGAGTAGCTGCGGGGGGGGCGGAGCTGTTGGCCGAGGTTGGAGTAGCCAGGCGGAAGGCATGGCCAGCCGTTGAGAAATGCTTGTTGAAGTTTTCGATAATCATGGATTTATCGGTGGTGACCGTGTTACCTAGCCTCAGTGCAGTGGGCAGCTGGGAGGAGGTGCTCTTGTTCTCCATGGACTTCACAGTGTCCCAGAACTTTTTGGAGTTGGAGCTACAGGATGCAAACTTCTGCCTGAAGAAGCTGGCCTTAGCTTTCCTGACTGACTGCGTGTATTGGTTCCTGACTTCCCTGAACAGTTGCATATCGCGGGGACTATTCGATGCTATTGCAGTCCGCCACAGGATGTTTTTGTGCTGGTCGAGGGCAGTCAGGTCTGGAGTGAACCAAGGGCTGTATCTGTTCTTAGTTCTGCATTTTTTGAACGGAGCATGCCTATCTAAAATGGTGAGGACGTTACTTTTAAAGAATGACCAGGCATCCTCAACTGACGGGATGAGGTCAATGTCCTTCCAGGATACCCGGGCCAGGTCGATTAGAAAGGCCTGCTCACAGAAGTGTTTTAGGGAGCGTTTGACAGTGATGAGTGGTGGTCGTTTGACTGCGGCTCCGTAGCGGATACAGGCAATGAGGCAGTGATCGCTGAGATCCTGGTTGAAGACAGCGGAGGTGTATTTGGAGGGCCAGTTGGTCAGGATGACGTCTATGAGGGTGCCCTTGTTTACAGAGTTAGGGTTGTACCTGGTGGGTTCCTTGATGATTTGTGTGAGATTGAGGGCATCTAGCTTAGATTGTAGGACTGCCGGGGTGTTAAGCATATCCCAGTTTAGGTCACCTCACAGAACAAACTCTGAAGCTAGATGGGGGGCGATCAATTCACAAATGGTGTCCAGGGCACAGCTGGGAGCTGAGGGGGGTCGGTAGCAGGCTGCAACAGTGAGAGACTTATTTCTGGAGAGAGTAATTTTCAAAATTAGTAGTTCGAACTGTTTGGGTATGGACCTGGAAAGTATGACATTACTTTGCAGGCTATCTCTGCAGTAGACTGCAACTCCTCCCCCTTTGGCAGTTCTATCTTGACGGAAGATGTTATACTTGGGTATGGAAATCTCAGAATTTTTGGTGGCCTTCCTGAGCCAGGATTCAGACACGGCAAAGACATCAGGGTTAGCAGAGTGTGCTAAAGCAGTGAGTAAAACAAACTTAGGGAGGAGGCTTCTGATGTTGATATGCATGAAACCAAGGCTTTTTCGATCACAGAAGTCAACAAATGAGGGTGCCTGGGGACATGCAGGGCCTGGGTTTACCTCCACATCACCCGCGGAACAGAGAAGGAGTAGTATGAGGGTGCGGCTAAAGGCTATCAAAACTGGTCGCCTAGAGCGTTGGGGACAGAGAATAAGAGGAGCAGGTTTCTGGGCATGGTAGAATATATTCAGGGCATAATGCGCAGACAGGGGTATGGTGGGGCGGGTACAGCGGAGGTAAGCCCAGGCACTGGGTTATGATGAGAGAGGTTGTATCTCTGGACATGCTGGTTGTAATGGGTGAGGTCACCGCATGTGTGGGAGGTGGGACAAAGGAGGTATCAGGGGTATGAAGAGTGGGACTAGGGGCTCCATTGTGAACTAAAACAATGATAACTAACCTGAACAACAGTATACAAGGCATATTGACATTTGAGAGAGACATACAGCGAGGCATACAGTAATCACAGGTGTTGAATTGGGAGAGCTAGCTAAAACAGTAGGTGAGACAACAACCGCTAATCAGCTAGCACAACAACAGCAGGTAAAATGGCGTTAACTAGGCAGAGGGAGAGTCGGATTAACTACACACAGAGCCTGAGTGCGGCTGGGGCCGACAGATAAAACATAAACAAGCAGAATGGAGTACCGTGATTAATGGACAGTCCAGCATGCATCAGCTATGTAGCCAGGTGATCAGTGTCCAGGGGGCAGCGGTGGATGGGGCAGGGAAGCTGGACTGGCAAGTGTTATCCAGGTTAAAACAACGAACAATGACTAAATAGCTTGTAGCTAGTTAGCTGGTTAGCTTCTGGAGGTTCTTGAGTGTGTTCTAAAAATTAAAAATAATAGCGATTCCGTATCACATTGGGTGAGTCAGGTTACCGGAAGGTATAAACAAATAAAAAATCGAAAGAGATAGAAAGTAAATATGGGTCCAGTGAGTGTTTGGGACGTGGCGATTCAGACGGTTAGCAGGCCTGTGCTAACAAGCTAACAGTTAGCGGACCGCGGCTAAACAAGCTAGCAGTTAGCAGGCTGAATTAGCAAGCAAGGAGATAGCAAGGGCTAGAGAGTTAGCCTTTGGGGGACGTCGCGATGGGGTGAGTCTGTTTATTCCTCTTCATGCGGTGACATCGATAGACCGGTCGTGGGTCCGGATATTGTAGCCCAGGAGTATGCTACGGTGGTAGCACAAGGGCTCTGGCCGGGCTAGCTTCAAGCTAAGTGGGTGGAAACGCTAGCCAGGAGTAATCATCCGGGGTTTCGGTTAGCTAGGTAGCTAGTTGTGAAGATCCAGCTGAAGATGTTCCGTTTGCGGTGGGAATCCAGGGATGAAAAAAAAATAGGTCCATTATGCTCTGGTTAGAGTCGCGTTGTTCGAACTGGCGAGAGCTTTCCGAGCTAAAGGTTAGCTGATGACCGGTTAGCTGAAGACTGCTAGCAATGTTTTGCTGACTGATAGCTGGTAGTTAGCTGGCTAGCTTCAGTCGAGGGGTTCCGGATCCGAAGTAAATATAAATACTTTAGGAAAAATAGCTACATTGGGTGAGGCGGGTTGCAGGAGAGTATTTAGAAGTTGAGGTTTAGCAAAATGTTTTAAAAGATATGCGAAGAAGTTATATACAAAGGGACGCGACACGACAAAACGTCTTACTGCTACGCCATCTTAGATGAGTTTGGACGTATATAGTTTGTATGTGAAATGTATTTTTAAGATGCTTACTTTCAGTTTTTCCCAAACTCACATCACTCGTGCATAAGAGGGAGGCTTGTGCAACCGGTGCTGGCACATGTGCAGATCAATTACACTGATGGAACACAGATTAAGCTGTTGCCCTAATAATTCCAGATTGCTCAGGAAACTAGGTGTTTTATTCAGCGTGTGCTTACTTCCATTTAGACCTTACGCTGATTTAAGATAAGCCTGTATAACCTTCTTACTGCCCTAATCAGTTTAATATCATATTGAGTTGCACCCCCTTTTGCTCTCAGAATAGCCTCAATTCGTCAGGGCATGGACTCTACAAGGTGTCGAAGGTGTTCCACAGGGATGCTGGCCCACCTTGACTCCAATGCTTCCCACAGTTGTGTCAAGTTGGCTGGATGTCCTTTGGGTGGTGGAACATTCTTGATACACACACAGGAAACTGTTGAGCGTGAAAAACCCAGCAGCGTTAAAGTTCTTGACATACTCTAACTGGTGCGCCCGGGCACCTACTACCCCGTTCAAAGGCACTTCAATCTTTTGTCTTGCCCATTCACCCTCTGAATCACACACATACACAATCCATGTCTCAAGACTTAAAAATCTTGAACCTGTCTCCTCCCCTTGATGTACACTGATTGAATTGGATTTGACATGTGACATCAATAAGGGATCATAGCTTTCAACTGGTCAGTCTATATAATGGAAAGAGCAGGTGTTTCCGACTTGTGCAGCTGTCTAAGGCACTGCATCTCAGTGCAAGAGGCGTCACTACAGCCCCTGGTTTGAATCCAGGCAGTATCACATTCGGCCGTGATTGGGAGTCTCATAGGGCGGCACACAATTGGCCAAGCGTCGTCCAGGTTTGACCGGGGTAGGGTTTGACCGGGGTGGGCCGTCATTGGAAATAAGAATTTGTTCTTGACTGACTTGCCTGGTTAATAAAGGTTACATTTAAAAATTTAAAAGAAACTTTATTTTTTTGCCCCTAATGTTTTGTACAATGTGCATGTAAACATACTAATTGTGTCTGTTGCACACATCATTTCCACCCCCTATGGTTAATACTGTATGTTTCTCTCCTGTGCTAGCCAGCTCCTTGCTCAGTGATCGCTTCCCTCCCAGTCAGGTTTACTGTTGTTTCGCTGTCCCCAGCCAGCTAAGTGCCAGGTGGCTGTGTTTGGGGGGGCTAAGCGGCACAGCATTATTCTGTCTCAGGCCCAGACTTACTTTGGCATGGTAATTACCAGGTGCTCAGTCTTGGCACTGAATGCGTGTGTTTGGAGGGGAGGATGGAGGTTGAACCATAGGATGTGTTTGTTTACTGCTTTAGTGTTTTTTGGCTTAAGCACACCAGCTGATGTCTCCCCCTCTATTACTCTCTCTCTGCTCCTCTCCTTCTTGCCCTCTCTTTTTCTCTCTGCTTCGCTCTCTCTTTC